>NW_004798774.1:20504-23197 GCF_000002075.1 Aplysia californica | reverse complement strand
ATGAGCTTTCTGTTCGTTTTAATGAACTGTGAATGAACTAGATTATGAGGCTGAATACCGTGGGCAAAAGTATCGTGGAATAATGGATGAGAACAATGACGAATGTAATTTATGAAAACTTTCCCGCAGCAAAACTGGGCGTGCCGTTAGCTCAGTAGGTATCATGTTGGACTACGGAGTGTATGGCCCTGGTTCTTTTTGTTTTTATTTTTAGAAACTGTTTTGCGGCGCTCGCAACTGCATAAGGTCGTATGAGTGCGCGGGACACTTTCAGTTGGTAGGAAATTTTGAATGTTGCCCGGGGGGCGGCTGAAGCCTACTCTTACCGATTTTAAACCACCAAGGATCTTTTACGTGCGCAACTTGCACACGAGACCTCCAAGACTTTTAGAGAAGAAATGTTTTCCGTCGCTACCTGGATTCGAACCCGGGATCTTTGAATGAAAGGCTGAGACCTTTCCTCTTGGCCACGAGAGCCCCCGGCCTTATGGTTCGAATCCTACACTGGGCGTTCTGAACTTGGTTTGTTTTGGGGGGGTTTAGGAACGGACGTTAAACTCGGAAACCACGCCTCTTGAATAAGGGTGTAAAATTAGTAAAATTTTATATTTTCAGCAGGGATATCACGTAGAGACAGATGGGCTGTTCAAAGCGGTTCTTTTGATAAACAAGATATTTAGGTGGAAAGTTGACAATAAATCATGGCGTTTAAATTCCTTAATTTTTGTTTGTTGGTTTTAAAGTTAAATCAATCGGCGTTTGCAGTGTATCGGGTAGGCGCTTCGCTGTGGCTCCTAGGAAACTTGAGTTCGAATCCCGAATAGGGAGACATTTGTGAGACGTGCTGACAAAATGAGTTGCTTCTTGCACTCCGCAAATGGAGATATTGGCCAAAAATCGACACTAGGGTTACATTTGTAGACTTTCTATTGATGCCATATTCTTTAACTATAACATGCATTTTATTATTTCGCAAGTCTTATAAATTGTAAATTTTTTTACCTATATGCATGATGTATCTGTTTCCATAGGGCTCAAATCCGAGACATAATTCATTTTGTCAGCACGTTTCACTTTTTAAATCAAGTATCTCGGTCTTTCTGGTGGTACCTCTCTCAGCCAGAGTTTGTCGTGACAGGCAGGGTCAGAATATTGCTTCCTAA
Organism: Aplysia californica; assembly: GCF_000002075.1. Lineage (NCBI taxonomy): Eukaryota > Metazoa > Mollusca > Gastropoda > Aplysiida > Aplysiidae > Aplysia > Aplysia californica. The sequence continues at coordinate 22,034 of NW_004798774.1, read as the reverse complement.
AGGATCAAAAATGATGTCGATGGGGCCCTAAAAATATCTACATTTAAACAAAAAAGTTAAATCTCAGCTCTATTTCATTTCACCGCCCAATATCGCAGGATTGTTGGGGGGGGGGGGGTTGGGGGGTGCACTCATGGTACATCCTGTTTCTTCACTTTCCCTCTATGGTTTTTGTCTTTTTGCCTTTCGCCCAGTCTGCACGCAAAGGTACGGATTTTCCTGATAAATCCAGAATAAATGTGGATATCTGACACTGTCTGGATTTTGTCTAGGGTCTTGGTACAAAAATGTAATAGATATTTCCACGAGTACGAAAAGTTTATGGGTTTTCTCTCTTGTTTTTTTAGTTTGTTTTGTTTTGGTGTTTTGTTTTTGTTTTTGTTTTTGTAATCAGTGGGCACCTCTGATGATACTGGGCTCGGCGATCTCATCAAAGGCGGTACTGTTCTGTCTCTGAGCTACAGGACAGACATGAGATTGTCCAAGTGTTCTTTATGAAGTAGACAATAAGAAAAGAAATACATGTGGAGGAGGGCGGGCGGGGGGAAGAGAAATGGGGTCACTCCATGGCAAATGAGTCTGCAGCGATACACGTAGCGCTCACATAATTTTTTAGATGAGCAGGTTTCCTGGGTCAGGAGGATTGGGTGTTGTGTGTGTGTATGTGTGTGTGTGTGTGTGTGTGTGTGTGTGTGTGTGTGTGTGTGTGTGTGTGTGTGTGTGTGTGTTCTTTAATAGAGTAAATCCGCCTTTCTATTGAGATGATGTAACCCATGCATCCAGGATTGTCCTGCTGAAAAAAATATGATTACTGATAGAGCCATTCTTTTAAATTATTATTATTATTAGTAGTAGTAGTAGTAGTAGTAGTAGTAGTAGTAGTAGTAGTAGTAGTAGTAGTAGTAGTAGTAGTAGTAGTAGTAGTAGTAGTAGTAGTAGTAGTAGTAGTACTAGTAGAAGTAGTAGTAGAAGTAGTAGTACTAGTAGAAGTAGTAGTAATAGTAGTAGTAGTAAAAGAAAGAAAAAAAGAAGAAGAAGAGAATAAAATAAAATAAAGTAGAATATTAAAATAACGGTAGTGTCACTGTTAAGGATATTTCCAGCTAGTCACAAACCTTGTGTTGCGTGTGTGACTGTCGTGGAATGACTCAATATCGTCTCAAGTGTGTGATATTCCTTGCTGTGCAACCGCGCGATTTATACACAGCTCTATATTGTACTGTATTGTAGTCTTCCCCGTCAGCCTTTATATTACAACATTTCCACACGGTTGGTTTCACTCGGCACGCAACAATCGACGTTTGTTTTGTAATAGTTTGACTCTTCGGTGTTGCGTGCAGTTGACTTGAGTTCGAATTTTGTTTTGTTTTAGCAGAGGTTTTACGGCTTTGGCAATTGCATAAGGTCATATGAGCGCCATTCGAATCTTGAATGGGGGAGTTATAATATGCTCGGGTATCTTTGTCTGTCTGCTGGGATACAGTATCCCATTCAGCTGTCGTTGGCTGCGATATGGAGCGTGCAGCCCGT
>NW_004798774.1:17966-19578 GCF_000002075.1 Aplysia californica | reverse complement strand
CGAAAGATCTTGAATGAAAGAAAAGTCGGAGGGAAGAAGAAAAAGTTGAGTAGATTTATATTCGTCTTTTCAAACTTTTCCTGGAACTTAAAACTTCGTAAATTATTGTAACTAACCACACCGACTTTTATGTAAATGAATGACAGCCGCTATTACCGTTTATCACTAACAATATTATGATGCTTAAAAACGCAGCCCCTTTCATGTCTTAGATGAGCTATTTCGATAGAGCTGCAGAACAAATACACTTAGATCTACCTACTAATAATTTAACTTCCTCTCTGATCCTCTGTTCAGAGCCCCCGAAGCGGTGACAACGGGTCCACTGTGTCGGAGATCTACACCTCGGAGCCTCGCGTGAGAATGGCAGGAGCAGCGCCGTCTGCCCACCACCACCAGAACCACGCCAAAACTTTCGGCCAGCACAGCGCCAAGAAATCCCAGGGCTCGTCGCGGCCGGCTGCCTTTGTACCGATTCCGGAACTGGGCATTTACACCCCCGATCAACACGTCCTTCAGAATGGAACGTACGCCCAGCATTGTCACTCGCGGGAGGTGAATAACAATAAACGTAACCGGCACGAACACCCGACCGCCGGCTCTGATACAAATAGTCTGAACAATGCAGCCAGCACCGTCACCAGCAATGGCAATTCTAGTTTCAATTCTTCTTTTGACGAAAGCGTGAAAAGCTACGAGTACGGGGGTAAAGGGGGACTCAAGAGATTGGACGCTTGGAATGGACGAGGGCTGCATTCTAATTACCCTTCCTCTGATGTTTACCATAGCTGTATGGATATATCTACAACGCAGAGAGATGAGAGGGATTTTGGTACCATGAATAGTACCAGATCCTACGAGCCTGAGTACAAAACGATCCGAGAGGAAGATAATTCAGAAGTAACAGACGCGAACAGGACAATGGATCCTGCCAACAGATCGCATTCTTTGGGGGATTTGACGTCTGGATTGGCGTTTTCTTTGGTGGGACAGAAAAAGTCTGAGAGTGTGGCCAGTGTGGGAGACCCTAGTGGACAGCGAAGTAGTCGCGACGGGGAACAGAACGGGTCGGGGAAAAAGAGCAGTGAGGGTAGTTCGGCTCTTAAACACATTCGCGAGAGACTCCAAAGAGCTGTGCTCAACTCTCAGAGCAGAAAAACGACGCCCAGTAACGTCAACGGTAAGGAAAAACATGAAATCCTGTCTGGGAACATGGGTACAACAGTCCTGCCGAGTGGCAGACGAGATCACACGGACTCTGCTTTGAATAGTCGAGTGGAGACGACGTTCAGCGCCCAGTGTCCTTCAGGAGTGACGCAGCAGAATCGTTGTGTCAGCCAGTCTCAGCAGCACTATCAGCAGTATCAGCCGCAGCAGCAGTCAGGTCCGCCTCCCAGCGTCCGTGAGAGGGTGAGTCTGATGCAGCGACAGCAGTCCGCCCCCCAACCCGAGCCCTCCGCCTCCTCCCCGCCACTCTCGTTGTCTCGGAGAAGGAGAGATTCGGAGGAGACCACGTCCAGCTTTAAGAGTGCGCTCTCTGTGAGTGTATGTGTAGTATATCTTGTGTTGTGGTGTTTGTTTGTGTGTGGCAGGAGGGGGGTGGTGTTGTGGG
>NW_004798774.1:15000-17410 GCF_000002075.1 Aplysia californica | reverse complement strand
AGACACGCTTATTGGGTACGCTTGTATGACTAAATTGTTATGTTCACCGTTGTTTGTGTATCATTGAACAGGAATTTAGTATGTGAATTTCTGTATTGATGGTGAATCTTTGCATGTTGATGTTCTGGTAGGGCCTATGTCCACCCAATTTTTTTCTCGTGTGTCAGTTATTGAGTTCAGTTAATCTCGTCTCGTCTCGTCTCATCTCATCTTATCACGTCTCATCTCATTTCATCTTATCATATCTCATTTAATCTTTTCTGATCTCATTTCACCTCACCTCGCCTCGCCTCACCTCACCTCGCCTCGCCTCACCTCACCTCACCTCACCTCACCTCACCTCACCTCACCTCACCTCACCTCGCCTCACCTCACCACACCTTACCTCACCTCACCTCATCTCATCTCATGTTATCTTATCTTATCTTATCACTTCGCCTTATTTCTCATCTCACCTCACCTTACCTTACCTCACCTCACCTCACCTCATCTAATCTCATCCCATCTTATCGTATCGTATCTTGTCTTATTTTATCTCATCTCTTCTCATCTCATCTTATCCTATCTTACACCAGGACTACGCCAGTGTCAAGAGACCCTCCAACGACCGCCTTGCCCCCTCAAATCTCAACAACAACAGTAATTACAGCAACTACGGTAGTTCTGACAGACTTAACAACAACAACAACAACAACAGTAGTAGCAGTAGCAACAACCAATCTTCCCGCAGCCAGTCAACGCTGGTCAACAGTTACTCGTCTTCCACCGGCTACTCTACAGTGGTCAGTCAAGACACGTTACGTGAATCCTACCCAGACACGCAGTCGGCACCAAACACCAGCCGGACCTCTTCTCCTTCAAAACCCAAGCGAAGTCTCCCCCACGTCCCCACATCGGAAACTTCGGAGCGGATCAAACGCTTCACGGAGATGATGAAGTCCAGAATCACCGGGCAAGGTGGTAGCACAGGAAGCGCTGGCAGCAACAGTAGCAGCGGAAGCAACGGGCCTCAGGGCGGGGGTTTCACACCACCGATACGCATGTCTTCTGTAGACAGCGGCGCGTCCGACCGGAGCGTGGTGTCCCGAAAATCCTCGGCCGAGACGCCGTCCGACTACGAGGTCTCCCACATCAACAACAACGGCGGCAAACCCCGGAGGCACGAGAGGGGGCCCAAACACTCTGACCACTCGGACAGCGGCGGGACCAAGCATCAGCTTCAGTCGCAGATGCACAAAATCCCGGAGACGGTTGTGAGTAATGACGTATTCTACCCGCAGAACTCGAAAGAAGTTGAGCCTTTCAGCCACGGGAACGGGTTCGGACCCGCTCATGTTTCTAGTCCTAAAGTTGTGAACGGCGGAGCTGATAAGAGGAGATTTTCCGATAACGGGCCAGGGTTTCATGAATCGACGCGGGGGAATCTTTCTTCGAACTTTAGTAATGGACCGTACGCCAAAACACACCCCTATGGATACAGTATCCAAGGAGATACTCATGACGCGTACGTCCCAGCCCAGGCGTCTCACGTTACCTCCGAGGAGACGCCCCTCCCGCCAGGAGACAGAAGCACGGACTCCGGTCAGACTACGGGCACCAACCACAGCTACAACGGCAGCGCCCTCGACTCGGGCTACACCACCAACAACGACGGGGAAAATGACTCGTTCAATACTCAGAATCTTCATCCTCATCATCATCCTCAACAACAACAACTACAACAGCAGCAGCAGCATCAACTGCAGCTACATCCAAATCACTACCAACAGCAGCATCAGCAACAACAACAGCAACATCAGTTGAACCGTTGCCCCCCACCTCTCTCTCTACAACAGCCTCCTTACTCTTATTCAGACGGACGACAGGGGCAAGATGCTGGCCGGCAGAGGCTCCACCAGCAGCAGCAACAGCAACAGCAAGACTTGCCCCCACCACCACAACACCTACACCAACGAGATCACACACAGCAGCAACAACAACGACAACAACGCGAGCAACAACAGCAACAACAGCAACAACATCAACAACCAGGAGACAGCCGCCAAACGAACAACCTGTCCAAATGGCCTAACAGCGTCAACCTAGACCACCAGCGACCACCGCCGAGACATCAGTCCAACCTGGCAAACTCCCACCGCTTTGGCAGCGTACAAAATGTCAGTTCTGCGCAGGCGCACGGGAACCCACGAGACGGTAATTTGTTCCGGCACAACCCTTACCTTCAGGACGACCGGTTCCCCAACTCTAAACCTGCACCTGTCGACCACCATCGCCCTGACGTCGGCCCGTACTCGGCTCGGGAATACCCGAACAAATACAACAACAACAGCGCCGACCACGGTAGTGGGGTTCCCCCTGTGTCTATTAAAAGTGAACTTCTCCCCGTGACGCGGCAGTTGAGCCAATCAAA
>NW_004798774.1:0-10000 GCF_000002075.1 Aplysia californica | reverse complement strand
TAACTCTGTAAGGTTGATTAAGAGCTTGGATTTCCGAGTTTAACGTCCATCTCTAACGAGACAGAGCCAAACTGGAAGAGAACTTTGTGAACTCCTAAACAGCCCAAGTTTAGGAACACTCCCTCAGGGATTTAAACCAGAGCCATCGTTGTCATATTCCAACATGACATCCATTAGGCTTGCGGGATACTGCTATATGTTTGTCCTCTTTACAGCATGTTCCTTTATCCTACACGTTTGGAGAATGGAACTACAGATCTTTCAAGTAGATTTCAGTTTCGTTTTACTTTCTCTTTAGTTTGAAATATAAATTACTCGTAATTAAAGTTGACTTTTTTTTTTTAATGCACTGATTGTCCACACAATTATTCTGAACTTTCACTTTGAGGGGCAAAGTAAAAAAAAAAAGCTAAATCACACTAATCGTATCACAAGTTGCCTCATATTTTACTTTTTTTTGTGACAGACTTTGCTTGTTCACAACTTGATTTTTAAAAAAGTAAAAATGCAGTTTTGTGAATGCCTCAGTTAGATTGTCACTTGATTGATATCATAGTGATAATACTTGAAATATTCTACAGATACTCTTGCAAGTTAAAGGCTGTGCCCTGATTTTTTTCTAAAACATCAATTTACCTGTTTTTCACTTGACCTATTTATTTACTCCCAGTACAAGGGTCAGACTCCAGCAGAGCGGATCAAAGGCCTGGAAACGGAAATCTCTCGGCTGGACAATCTCATCCAACACAAGGACTCCAAGATCAAGGAAATGAGCTCAGGGTCGACATCTTCGTTCAGTGGCGCAGGATCATCGATACAACTGACCACTTCGTCATCATCGACGTCGTCGCACGGCGTGAAGAGACGGCAGACGCCGGTGATCAGTTCGGTGAACGGGGAACCGCCGTGTGAGGGGATGGTGATTGGTGATGATGAGTATGTGGTCTAGAACAAGAGTGTCGTTTGTACTGAATGAACGATTGAGTGAACCAGTTCGACTTTGTAATGCTTTAATGGTGTGACTGGGGGTTTTTTTTGGTTTTTTTTTGGGGGGGGGGTTGTTCAACCTTTCAACATGATCTAAAGGCATTTGGGTCCAACTGAGAACTTGTGCAATCAATGGGGGGAAAAAGTCTTTACCCCTTCTATTGTTCGAGCAATGTCTGGGCTTACGTTCCTAAAAAAAATAGCCCTTGTTGAATTTGCATCATGACGTCTGTCTATAGCCTTCAACTCTTTGCCTTGTATCAAGGAGTCAATATGTAGCCTATAGCTACTTGATTCTTGAATGTCTGCTTTATGAGATAGCAGAGTGCTTGAGCGGTCAGTGTTGAACATAAACATACACACACATATTATATCAGTGGTATTGTGCTCTATCCATGTTACTGATCTTTTTAAAAAATTTCCATGGTCCGTGAAATGTTCCCTGCTCAAAATTAATTTCACATTTCAAGAGGGAATACTCATAGTTCATCCTCATCATTGCCTTTCTCACCCTGCACCAGGGTATAGGCCACGGACAAACACCTTCCACCTTTCTCTATCCTGGGCTAGCCTCTTGATGTTATTGACTCATAGTTCAGTAACCTACAAAATATCTGTACTTGGGACAAGGATAGACATCCCTTATGAGGACCAGTATAAGGAGATTAGCAACAGTTTTGGAACAAAAAATGAAGAAAATGGTCAAAAAAGATTTCCAGTATTTTCTCCTGTTTCATGATTAGAGCACAACACTGCCGATATTCTCTAACCAATAGTTAACCTGTTTCGACAGATATACAATGTGGCTGTCATGGTCAATGATTTTCGTCCATCTTCTTCCTCAATAGATGCATGATTGTACATGCTTTATATCACTCAGGTTGAAGGAGAACATCTCTTTTCTTGATCTGAGAATGTATATCGAGTGCCTAGTATAGGACTCCGCCATGCACCATTTTGAAAAGTGATGTATAACAAAGTCCTTCCCTGAGCAGCTGTTATGTTATGTTAGTTGCCATGTATTTATGTTGTTTCTGTATTATTTCATTCTTATCCTTATCTTCAGAGCAATTGACATTGTTTTTTTTGTTTTTCTAAATAAGAGTTTAAGTTCATTTGATTTTGTTAATTCTGAAAATCATTTTAGATTAACATTTTTTTGTTTTTGTTTATTCATTTCATAATATGTTTTGCAGTGACAAATTTAACAATATGACGAGGTCTAAAAGACAGAACCTGAAAATAAACTGAGCACAAGGAAAGGTGCTACTCACAGCCCAGTTTGGTCACCGAGTGTCTTAAAAACATGTTAGCATCGTATAATTTTTTTTTTTCCATTTGATTTTTGCTGTTGTTAATCTTATTTTAAAATGAATACTTATGATTTATCTTACATTATGGTGTTTAAGAAAACAAAGTCCAGGCATTAGATTTCTGATTTTGGAGGCATATTGAATTTCTCAAAAAAGCAAGCTACATAAAAACTATGAAGTGCTTCAGAATATAATGTTTTCTCAATAAGAAAATATAAGTTAAAATGTGTTATTCTGTGCCTGACAAGACATGGTGTGACCTTAGAAAATGTCTTCACACAACCAATGACATGTTTCTTTGAAAAGAAAGTATTAGGACTTTTCTCAATATGTCCTTTAGCAACAGGAAGAGATTTGTTTTATTGCATTAAAGGTTTTTCGCGCAGGAAGGTGTACTTGATTCATCATTGTTCATATTTTGGCTACATTAAGTGAGAACAATTGTTCTCACTTAATGTAGCCAAAGTATAAACATTCTGGACCCCATGTCAGAAAACTTGCAGATTTTAGTTAGGCAGTGGGCTCCGCTTGTGTTGAACTCGCTTGAGTTGATCTTCGGTCAAGTTGATATTTTTCTCGGGTCCCAGCTCGTTTTCTTTACAATTCCCAAAGGTTAAGTTGAACTTTGGAAGAGTTGATTTTTTTTCACTCCCTCGACGACATCAACTCATCCGTAGTGGACTGTACTTTCATATTTTAGGTCAATTTTCTAGGCCATGCTTGAAGTTCTTATGATTTTTGAAAATGCTAAAACGCGATTTTTTGGAGGGTTGAATTTGTACCATGACGGCGGCACATTAGCCAACATGTGTGATGTTTCCTTTGAATTCTGATGTGTCTGATACCCGGGTTAGCTGTGTTCATTTTTGTCCCGTATGTGTCAAAAGAAATCTGTAAACTCAACGATTATTCATTTTATTTCTGTACTTGTACCTATGATTGTGCTCTGTGCTGAAAGCAACTGTGAGAAAAAAGAATTGATTATGATTTGAGTTGTTTTAAAAATTCTGTTAATTCAGGATAGGAGGCTGAGATCTTCTTTGTCGTAAGAGAAGTTTGTAACGTGGGAGCAGACTGAGAGGATTGAATTGATTACAAACAAGTCCAAATGGGTTATTTTTTCTTCTTTCATTCCCCTCCCTCATCTCTTTAGTAAAGTGGTATGGTTTAGTTTTGGTAAAGGTAAAGAAAAGAATCGTAATAGACAGAAACAACCCAGGGCTAAGAAGGTAGGGTCTCCTTCAGAAAAAAAAACCCCAATGTAGGTCAAGGAAAGAAGGGTCTCTGTGTGGTGACCGCCAACCACCCACAGGGCAGATTAACTTTAGGTGGAAAACTGCTGGAACACTTTAGGAACTACACTAGCAATCACCGGTCTAGGCATTCTTTTCTTGCAGTTCTTCATGAGCTTCCAGTTTTCAAACAAGTGTTTTGATGAGCCCAGAAATTGAGAAAGACACGCATTACAAAAGTATGCTAGTTTTTTAAAAGAAGGTAAAGACTATATTGAGAACGCACAAGATAATGATGTTAATGCCAGCTTATTACAAATTTCATTTTACTTCAGCAAAATAGGAAACTTTCTGCTTCTACTATGCAATACCTTTTGATCTTTATGAGTTCTAATTTCTTCCTTTTTGCAGAGTATTAAATCGGCAGCATTTCTATACCCCACCTAATTGATTAATTACTTAAAGTTGACCATTTGTACTGACATCAAGCTTTGAACAAGTATTGTGAGAATGAGACAAATGGCTGAACTGTTTATTAACTATGCTGATATTGATAGTTTCCAATACTCGATGCTATACTACACTGCTGATTATAACTTACGTTTTCGCCACCATTAACGTTTTTGTTTTTTAAAAAAATCTATAAAGATGTTCCTCATCAGAGCTGATTCACTTCATTATTCATGCTTATGAAACAACGATATGTTTACTCAGGAAAGATAGGTGTTCTGAATCTCTTTGAATTTGGATATCAGTCGAGAGTGGTCTCGATTGATTTCTGTAAGTCTTATCCACTGCCACTGTGTTTCCCCTGGTTTTTGCTTCTGAAATGAATTCACATTCGTCATCTCACCACTTTAAAAAATTACTTATTTCTCATGCAAGAGTGCAAAGGACATTAAACGTTGTTTTAAGAGATTGAACCCGTGGTATAAATACCAATTTGTTGCGTTTGACTTCAAGAAAGGCACATGAATAGAACAACTGTCATTGTGAGCAGGGAAAGAGTAAAGCAGAAGATAAAAATATAGGTGAGGAAACAAAAGAAGTAGGACGAACCAGGGAGCTAGCGCCCAAGATTGAAAAAAGGACGACAGTCCACCATGTCAGGAATGTATTGCAACTGAGATAAGTTTTGAGTGAATGAGGAGAAAGAGAAAGAAAGAAGTGCGCACTCTGAGAAGATCATCTATTATCTATTTGTGGTGGCCGAATTTTGCTATTCAAAAGGCTTTTTAATGGCTGCATGGATCGACATGCGCTTTTCGCCAAAAGATTCTTTAAAATATTCTCCAGATCATGACGCCCTTGGTTTTTTCAGTTTTGAGACAGTTTTGCTGCAAAAAGCAAAATTTCTTTATTTTGCCGATCGCTTTTGTAGGCCAACGCTTCTGTCTCTGTAATTTTAGAAAATCCGGAAGTGATATTTCGCAAGGTGCATTTTGTTTTGAGATTATAGATATAGACGTTCTAATTTTTTGCATCTCTCAAGATTTACTGCCCCATTCCAGTAGAGTGTAAATATAGTAGGCCAATGACTTTTAGTTAATATTAGACCACCGATCATTCATTTCATGGAAAGGGGGCCCAGCTAGTATTCTCTAATTACGAGCAATAAAAAAGGAAAAAACCCACCAGAATTACATAAGATTTAAAGGTTTTTTTCAAAAACATAAACCATTTATTAATGGTAAATAGTTTGTTAACATTTACTTGGTTTCTGATGGTGTGTCTGCTGAATAAACTGTTTCTTCAGGATTTTCCTGTGAGATTTAGACCATCATTATTTCACAATTGTACTTAACTTTTTGCCACTTTGTGACAGCAACTTTTATACGTATTATTATAGCTTGTTCAAACATTTTCTAGTTTCAGATTTGTCACTTTACAGTTAAACCCTCGTGATATGCATGTTTTGAAAGGAAAGAATTGTAATGTCATCTTAATTCAAGATGCGAAGGTTCAGACTTTTTCAGTTTCTTAAAACAACAGTTTCATCCTAGAGGAAAGTGTGGGGGGTAAAAGAAGTTTGAAGATCATGTCCACTGTGAGACAGACGGACAGACAGAAACAACAGAGAACAAGAATAGAGGCAGAACTAATTACCCTCTGGCCATCTCTCAAATTCAAGCTGGGAGCCTTCATTGTGTTTTCTATACATGTGTTCGTAAGTGTAAGTTCCACTATCGTGGTCAGCTCACTTTGGCATAATAATTCCATGCTGCTAATGCTGAAAAGATAAAGCTTGGGATGAGTTAACTTCTGCATCTGATGATGCAATAATTTATTTATTATTATTATTATTAGCCTACTATTATTATCAGTAGGCCTAGGCTACTATTATTAGTATGGTAAGATAGATTTTTTTTTGCTTTTGGAACCATCATTACGGGCTATTTTACACATGACCATGGTTTGAATAATCTCTGGGGTGTTCGTGAACTTGGGTTGTCTGGGGAATTTTCAAGCTTTCTTTCAACTGTATCTTTTGCTTAGTCCCTTCAGAGGTCTCGCCTCTTTGATAGCCTTGCTGCTGAAAGGGGTGTTATGCCCACACCATTTCTGTTACTTTTATTTTTACTTCTAAGTATCAGTATTGCTGTATTATTTCCATTGTTATTATTATTTTTATTATTATCATTATTGTCATTATTTTCATATCATCATCATCATCTTTATTATTTTAATTTTATTATTATTATTAGGCCTTTTTCATTGTTATTATTGTTATTATTGTATAATCATTATTTATCTGTTATTATTATTATTATTATTAGCATTATTATTATCATTATTAGCATTATCATTGCCTTCATCATCATTGTTACATACATTGTTGTTATCAAGTCCTGTGTATAGTTATTCAAGAGTAGGCAACGTTTTAAATACGTTATGCAACGATGCAAACTCGTAATTGAAAGCAAAATTTATCCTTATTTGTACCATAACCATTTTTGATGTAGTTTTATCCAAGTCCTGAATGCTTATTGTGTACTTATAAAGAAGCATTCATCATTCATTTCATAAATATCTTTAATTCATTCTTCATGTATATCTATGTACAAGTTTGACATTTATATTATAAATATATATGACAATAATAAATTTATATTGGCAATCCATTTCTTGAATTTGAGAAAAATAGTGTCTTTTGTATTTGGCTTAGTGGAGTTTAATGATTTAGTTTTTTTAAATGACACAAAATTTGACTGGGAATACAGTTTTAAAAAAACCCCAACTAAAAGTTACTGGTTAAGTAATTTTTTTTTTTTAAAGGTATGGCAATAATTATGTTATTATTGACCTCGAGAGAAGGGAAGGGTGTGTGTGTGAGGGAGGGGGGGGGATGGAGGGTGAGAACAGAGCAAATTGTGAAAAAATCCGATAAAAGGTCTGGGCATGCAAATTGGAATAGTGATGAAAGAAAGCGTACCGGTCTGGGATTTTTTCTTAAAAGGTGTGTTATTAACATTTTCCTGAGAGAGAATTTCTTTAACATGACACAATTCCAAGAAATTAAGTGCCACCACAGGTGTGAAAATGGTCTGTGGGGTACTCAAAATACATTATCCACGCTGCAGATCAGACTGAAAGTGCGTGAGTTTAATGTCCCTGTCAACACTATTTGGTTATTTAAGAGGTAGGATCTATGAGTTTAATATTTGTCTCCGATAGAACTAAGCCAACTGGGTTGAGAGCCTTGAAAACTCAACAAAATGACCCAAGTTTAATTAAGAACATCCAGTCAGGGATTCGAACCAGGGCCAATCAATCTGCAGTCCGGAATGATACCAACTGAACTAACGGGGCACTGAAATTACGGCCTAACTAAACAAAAAACAAATCATAATAAGAAATGATAATTTTATGAATGTTAAAATAAGAGCAGCCAATTTTTTTTTTAAATTTTGACTCCATATCTCCTATATGCCGGATTCGAACTTAAGACTTCAGCGTACTATGGCGAAGATTTGAACCGTTTGGCCACAAAAGCGTACGGAGAGAAACAGAATTGGTACAATACCTACCTCACTCAGGAATGATTTTTTTTAAAATTGCGTGTTTTTCCGCCCCCATCAACACAATTTAGATTGTTTAAGGCGGCTTTCTACCTTGCCTGTCAGGATGGACCCAGCGTGAAACGGATATTTAATTTCAGCCGAAAAACTGAGATGCTCGATAATAATTCTACCCAGACGGGAATCGAACTCGTATCCTTTGCGTGCCACAGCGAAGCGCCTTCTCACCGCTACACCACAGACTCTGGTCTCGGGAATCGAACTCACCAGTTTGACGTGAAGGCTACGCTAACCAAGGCGAGCCTTCTATGTTGGAGACAGGCTGGTTGAGCCTGGAGAGGAAGGGGGGGGGGGGGGGGGGGCTTTCGTCAGGTTTCTCCAAGGGCGAAAACATAAAGAACGCCGATTTCGGAGACTGACTCAGTAAGCGCCACTGCACATTTCATGATTGTCAGAAGAAATTTGGACTCTGGCGCTTATCATAGCTGAGATCTGTCACTTGCCTAGCTCTACAACTTTGAAAACTATTATTTCGAATGAGAGCGTCTTATTTTCTTTGCTTTACTCGTTCATCCTCTGTTGCCGTGAAGCGTCGAGGGGAGATGCAGTTTTCTTTGGTAGGCCAGCCTTGCAGCTCTTTCAGTTTTGATATTATGTTTTCTCAGAGTTTCCTTGACACGCGCGATCCACCTTTTGCGTGACCTTCCTCTTCCTTTAATAATAATAATAATAATAATAATAATAATAGTAATAATAATAATAATAATAATAGTAATAATAATAATAATAATAATAATAATAATAATAATATAGCATTTTGTATAGCGCAAATCCCCGCTTAACAGCAAGCTCTATACGCTTTATAGCCTGAGTGCTTGGTGTTGTATTCGAAAGACGTCGTCTTACTTTCAACACAAAAAGGATACATGTAGGCAAGACTATGCCACTAATCAATAACACAAAACAAAAACAAAACAAAAACCAATTACATGTATTCAGATACGTCACCCCAGGATAAGTATTTAAAATGCTTAACAACTGTAGCCTTTAAAAGACACTCATGGTGAGTGAGTGTGTGTGTGTGTGTGTGTGTGTGTGAGTGTGGGTGTGTGTGAGTGTGTGTGTGTGAGCGTGCGTGCGTGTGAGTGTGTGAGTGTGTGTGTGTGTGTGTATATGTGTGTGTGAACGTGTGTAAGCGTGCGTGTGTGTGTGAGTGTGAGTGTGTGTGTGTGTGTGTGTGTATGTGTGTGCGTGTGTGTGTGTATGTGTGTGCGCGCGCGCGGGCGTGCTTGTCTTTGTCTCTATCTGATGTGTGCACGCGCGTATGTCCTGTGTATAGTTTCATGCATGCGTGTGTGGGTTGGGAGATGGGAAGAGTGGGAAAGGGGTTGAGGTGAGCACCCATTATTTTTTAAATTTCCTTTTAGTCGGGTAAAAAATAATCAGGGTTGGAGAGGGTGGGGAATGAGGGAAAGAAGAATATTGGAAAGGAAAAAAAAGGGGGGGGGGGTGCTTAAAGATATTATGTAGCTGTCTATCTTTTTTCTCCAGTGGGTGACATAAAGATATTATGTAGCTGTCTATCTTTTTTCTCCAGTCGAGTAATGTAGTCATGATTTAGTCAGGCAGTGAGGTGGGTCCAGAATATTTACCCTTTAGCTCTCAGCTTATTATTAATTATAATGGCTACTGTATTTACGTTCCTTATCATTCCCCTGTCATGTTAAGGCAAGGAGTTGCTGCAAGTGCTGTATCATGTGCATAATATCTTGGGCTTGTTTTTTTGGAGACCTCCAAAGCTGCCAGTCTTTGTTCTTGTATTATCCCTGCATGCTCCTTCTTTGAGACGCCCGCATGAACGTACGTGGTTTATCTCTTAGATGTGGAAAATCTGGGGTTGGATGGGGTCGGTGAGGAGGGGGTGTTTATTTGTGTTGTTTGTTTGTTGGTTGGTTTCGTTTATCTGAGTGTATGTTTCTTTGTCTATGTGTTTACTTGAGTAAAAAGATACACATCGACACAATTAAAATGACGATCTTTTATTGTTTTAAATGTAAGTGTTTTTACGCACTCGCCTACACAATTTAGATAATTCAGGAAGCGGGCTTCGACGTTGTGTCCTTGGGAAAGGCACTTGACACTTTTCCTCACTTCCCCCAGGTGGAAATGGGTACCCGGCAACAGACAGCAAAAAATCTTGTCAATATATATGGAAGTGTTTTAGCGCCTCACTCTAAATGGCTGCTTGCACTGTATGCAGCCCAAGAAGTTGAGGTTGTTTTAGAATGCTCTGCTCAGGTCTGCTGGGGTAATAGTATAGATTGTAAAGCGCATGGAGCTTGCTGTTGAGGGGGAATTTGCGCTATACAAATGCTATCTATTATTACATGACTTCATAGAATTCTACACTTAAGTGTAGAATTCTGTGCATGACTTCCATGTGTCGTTA
>NW_004798773.1:78054-79295 GCF_000002075.1 Aplysia californica | reverse complement strand
AACAACAACAAAAACAACAGCAACAACAACAACAACAACAGTAACAACAGCAACAACAACAACAACATTTCAAAGCACAGTTTCCACGGTATTATGCGAGTTATGACCTTCACATCTGTGTGTGTCACGTGACCATTATGATGTGTTGTTCACGTGATCACTCACGAACCACGGCAGTTCAGTTGAGAATAAACTCCCGAGCAAGTGGCACGTGTCGTGTTGAAGATATTATACAAACAAACAAACAAACAAACAAACAAACAAACAAACAAACAAACAAAACTTCTAAAGAAAACCTGCCTGTTAGATACAACACTAAGATCTCTTAGAGATCACAACAAGATAAAACGATTTTTTCGCCGACACTTTTCTAAGCGCTGATGTGACATATTTCAGAACAGAACAGCAAGAACTTTGATTTCCTATCCGTTGTTATTTGTTTTAGTAGAGTTTTTACGGCGCTCGCAACTGCATAAGGGCATAGGAGCGCCAAGTGGTGGGTGTCAACAGAGAAATCTCTACCGGGAATCAGGCTTACTCTGCTCACCTCTCTAGCTTCAACAGCACAAAGTCTGCTTCGACTAGCCTAGGCTAAATAGCGGGTCACAAGAGAGTGACAAACATAAACAAAGAAGTGGAGGGGAAATGACGAAAGTAATGATTAGGAAAGAAAACGCAGCAGTTTCCCCCAAGTTGTTCCGGCACAGTATGAGCATGACATCGATCAAATCAGCCTATTTACAATTCTACTGTGCATAAGAACATGTTAACCCTCTTCTTAGCGCAATCAGCCACGATCGCGGCCCAAGTGGCTGGCTTGTTTTTGTATCATTTGGCTTGACTTTTCGACATAAATCTGCCAATTCCTAATGGCTGTCACCACTTCCCCTTTGGACTTTCTTTAACCTTGACATTGGCCATCCATGCTTTATTTATAGAGGCTCCGGCCATAAAAGTTTAAAAGCTGATCTATATCTAGATCAAGATTCTTGAATGAATGAAAGCTTTGGTTGATGGAAGTTTAAAGTAAAGTGAACCTGTTGATGCGATGGCCGATGACGGAAATACTTCGGAAGAATCGCTCAGTGACAGTAGCGACACTAGATCTAGATCTAGATCTAGATTTCTAGATCTAGATTTCTATATCTGATCATGATGTTACATGTATTTCAAGTGTTTTAAAAAATGGGAAGGACTTCCGTTACGAGCGACCACCCCATCAAACACAATAAAGAAGAGGC
>NW_004798773.1:74950-76537 GCF_000002075.1 Aplysia californica | reverse complement strand
TGTGTGGTCTGACTGAATATAAATCAACCACAGTGAAGTCAGCCTGGGTACCCTTCTCAATGTAGATCTAGACATTTTCTGTCCCAGCAGTTTGATGAAAAAAAAAATATTTAAAAATCCTAAATTATGCAAACTTAGCCCAAACAAAAATGTGAAATTATGCGATTCTGTTAATTTTAACAAAGAATGATAAAGGAAAATAATCAGAAATGCTGCGAAAAAATATCATATTTTGCTAAATTATGCGGGGTGCATAAAACCACGGGGATAGCCTTTTGCAATTTTAGGTCACAATCTGGGTTAACTGAATATTTTTAGCCCAGCGCTAAAAGAGGGTAAATACGCCCCTTTGGGAATGGACTAAAGACACTTCACCTAATGGTTAGGATACTGGACCCGTAATCGTGATATTGCGATACTGCGACCCTAACCCTAACCCTAACCCTAACCCTAACCCTAACCCTAACCCTAACCCTAAGCTCGGTCCGACGTTGTGTCCTTGGGAAAGGCACTAAACACGAATTTCCCACTTGGCTCGTTCCTATCGAGACGGACGTTAAACTAGGAGGCCCCGCCTCTTAAATACAATGTAACATAATAGTGTTGATAGGTGCGTTAAACCCATTAATACCATTTTTTTCTCCATTTCGCCATTTTCAAGGACACTTCAGTCAGTAGCACTGCCTTTGGGACGGGGGGGGGGGGGGGGGGGGCATAACGATGAGCAGCTTTACCACGAGAAATAGAAAACTTGACAACACACACATTAGGCTAGTCCCTTTATTTTAGTTTATTGCATGAACATGTCAGAACAAGTGCATTCGTTATACACATAATATAACTAGCTATAATGCTTGAAAAAGTGAGCTTACAAAACGTACTAAATCCATAAAATCACAACTCTTAATCTATAAGAAAATCTAAAACTCACAAAGAAGTAAATTCACAATACTTCATTTAAAAGGGTAACTATATAGGAAAGAGAGTAGTAACTTTAAAACGCATAATACGTAAATCATTGTTTAGATGTATAAATATATAATATATTACTTTGCAATACATGTTATAAATAAGAACATACGTTCTACATAATCAAGTGACTTCAGAATACAATAAATAATAAATATGTCAGTGGGTGGTTGGATGGTGCTCTGGTGTGGTTTGCTCCTTCTTTCCTATCAATCAAACATCTGTCGTCCTTATCTCTCCTCCTTCTTTCCTATCAAACAAACGTCTGTCGTCCTTATCTCTCCTTCCTTTTTGTGTGTATGTTACTCTCTTGTAACACCTCTATTCTTCGGCACTTATATGACCTTATTGTGTTGCAAGTGCCGTAAGACTCTTACTAAATCTAAATCTAAATATGTCAACATTAAAAGGCACCCAAATTAAACTTGCAGTCTTGGAAAGACAGGGGGTTTCATGTGGACACTTAAAAAACAAATAAACAAACACACACATACACACATAAACACACGCACACTCACACAAACACACATTTGCACATACACACACACACACTTACACACACACATACATTCCCATACAGATATACTTTTATTCATTCAGAGAGAGAGAGAGGGGGAG
>NW_004798773.1:72144-73841 GCF_000002075.1 Aplysia californica | reverse complement strand
ATTAATAATGATAAAAACAGTAATAATAGTAATAGTAATAAAAGCAATATAAGAAAGAAGACAGTAATAACAAAAGTAATAATGATGATGATGACGACGACGACGATGATGATGATAATGATGGTGATGAAGATAATGATGATGATGATGATGGTGATAATGATGATGATGATGATGATGATGATGATGATGACGACGACGACTATGATGATGATGATGATGATGATGATGATGATGATGATGATGATGATGATGATGATGACAATGATGGTGATGACAACGACGATGAGTCACTCCGGTCAGTGCACAAAGGTGAAGAGAGGATGAGACAGGAGCGTGGCATTGACCGCCCGCCCACACAGAGCCGTAATGTACACGTCCTCCAGCCACACGGCCTTGACCCTGAGTGAAGCCTCGTACAAAAGTCTCACCGTCTTGACGGGGTAGCCCAACACCCCGCCTAGGGCAAACTTTGGCCACGTATCTTCCGCGTACTCTTCTCGGGATATGAAATATTTGGAACTCTCCCGCCGGATGAGTTTGGAATTCTCCACCACGTGACCTAAGATGAAGTTGTCCCTCCCCCGCCCCACGTGACGTATTGCCTGCACCAGGTTCATGACGTCAACGCCCACGTCATCGTCCGTTCTGATGACGTAGAGCGCGGTGTGGCAATACGTGCTCGTCCACTTGAGCATGGATACAGCCTTGAGGCGGATGTTTCTGTAGATATCTGGGAAGTTTTCCAGAACCATGTCCTGGTAGTTCCTGGCCTCTTTGTAGATCTGAGCCCTGGTGTTGTTGGCTCGCTTAGAGTGACCGGGCGGGGAGCCCAGGAAGAACAACAAGGACGCGTTGTTTCCAGGGTTTTTCGCAAATGTGGCCAGACTGGATCGCCGTACTTTTCGTCTCCGCTGGAAGTTGGAGGGCGCGGACGGCACGCTGAAGAGAAAGGTCACGTGACCCGCCTCGCACGTGCGCTCTGGGGTGAGCAGGTAGGTGAATGGGTGAGGGTTGATCACGGGCCTCGCGAGGAACTCACGGAGTGAAGGGTGAAGGGTCGTGACCTCTGAAATGTCCGGCATGACCCCCGAGGTCGGAGTTCTCTCACGGCGCGGCCTTGTTGCTCCAGCGTGTTGGTTCAAACCTCGGGTGTCGTCATCGTAGGTCGCGTCACTGAGCAGGTCTGTGTGCCTGGGACTTCCGGTCTGTGTGACGTGGAGGAGAAGGAGAAATGACGTCATGGCGCTACAACAGATGACCAGGAAGGTGACGTTGTGGAGGTGGCGGGTGGGGGCACAGCGGCTCATTGCTGGTGACGTCATGTCGCTACCTATCCCAGGGATGCCACTTTTCCGCTTTTTTTTTCGCTTTTTCCCGCTTTTTCCGATATTTTGATCCTGATCCGCTATTCCGTTATTGAGATCGAGATAGAATCTATAGTTGGAAAAAAATTGGGTTTCAAATTTATACATGTACATGTATTCATATTTATGTTAGCGAGACCGTGGTGCGTGGATTTTCAGCTATTTAAAAAAATGTTGAGTGGCATCCCTGCTATCCTTCCCAGCAAAAACCTAGCACCAGCAGGGGACACAGAAAACTCGGAAACCCTACTATAGTCAGTTCTTTGGTAATAATAATAATAAATAGCTTACGAAACACACAAAACGAGCGGAGATCCGAAATAAACTAGA
>NW_004798773.1:68705-69880 GCF_000002075.1 Aplysia californica | reverse complement strand
AAAAAAAAAACCCAACCTCCTTCAATCGCAAATATTTCGACTTCTATTCAAGATAGAAGCAGAAGGCTATTTTTTTTCATCCGAAAGCAAGGCAAGTGAAGAGGCTTTATGATGATACCAATAACTCCATATGCCCAAGAATTGACGAGCGTCTGATTCCACCACGTCGTGACGCACATTCTTACCCCCGTCATAGACCGGAGTCCGGGGAGAAACCAATAAACTGTCAGAGACAAGTCCTTCATTTTGTACTTACAGACTTCCCTCAAGGTGTTATGATAGTATCGTGATTATCGTGCTTCATATTGGGTGGACTCGGTACTACTTAGACTTAGGGGATAGGCGTGAGGAGGGGTTGGGAGGGGGGGGGAGGTAGGAAGGGGTGCTGGATGAAAATAGGAAAGCGAAGGAAGCAGCTGTATTGACACACTTTTGGCCCAGACTCAAGCAAAAGCGAAATACCTGTATAGAATATTATAGAATTATATGTTGATCTATCAACGTTAACGACATTCTATAAAACATACATTATTGGCTTGTTAAGTAATGTTGATCCCTCACATTCCAGGTGTAGGGAATGTTTGTATCAGAAGGTAGGGGAGCGTTAAAGTGACAGAAAGTTTAAAATACACCATAAAAGGTAACTATATGTTACATTGCTTCTACTTTGCGAATTTGTGCATATGTGTGTGTATATGTGTGTGCTTGTTTGTTTGTTTGTGTGCATGCATGTATGTGTGTGTATATGTGTGCTTGTTTGTTTGTTTCTTTGTTTCTTTGTGTGCATGTATGTGTGTGTGTGTATATGTGTGTGTATATGTGTGCTTGTTTGTTTGTTTGTTTCTCTGCATGCATGTATGTGTGTGTGCATTTGTGTGTGTATATGTGTGCTTGTTTGTTTGTTTGTGTGCATGTGTGTGTGTGTGCATTTGTGTGTTTTGTGTGTGTATATGTGTGCTTGTTTGTTTGTTTGTTTGTTTGTTTGTGTGCATGCATGTATGTGTGTGTGCATTTGTGTGTGTATATGTGTGCTTGTTTGTTTGTTTGTGTGCATGTATGTGTGTGTGCATTTGTGTGTTTTGTGTGTGTATATGTGTGCTTGTTTGTTTGTTTGTTTGTTTGTTTGTGTGCATGCATGTATGTGTGTGTGCATTTGTGTGTGTATATGTGTGCTT
>NW_004798773.1:66835-68605 GCF_000002075.1 Aplysia californica | reverse complement strand
TCTGTGGGTTCAGGAGCTGTGTGTCTCTTTGTCTGTCTGTCTATGGGTTCATATGCTGTGTGTGTGTCTCTTTGTCTGTCTGTCTGTGGGTTCAGGAGCTGTGTGTCTCTTTGTCTGTCTGTCTGTGGGTTCATGAGCTGTGTGTATGTCTCTTTGTCTGTCTGTCTGTGGGTTAATGGTTGGAGGGTGTCTCTTTGTCTGTCTGTCTGTGGGTTCATGAGCTGTGTGTGTCTCTTTGTCTGTCTGTCTGTGGGTTCCTGGTTGGAGGGTGTCTCTTTGTCTGTCTGTCTGTGGGTTCATGAGCTGTGTGTGTGTCTCTTTGTCTGTCTTTCTGTGGGTTAATGGTTGGAGGGTGTCACTAGTAGGTCCTATTCTATTTACCTTCCCCTCCGTTATTTCTGTCTGTGTGTCTTACTTTTTTCCTGCACTAAATGACCTTTATTGTACACATTTGTGTTTCTGTTTTTTACTCAAGCCTTGGGTCTGTCTGTCCGTCGGTCTGTCTGCCAGTCTGTCTGTCCGTCGGTCTGTCTGCCAGTCTGTCTGTCCGTCGGTCTGTCTGCCAGTCTGTCTGTCCTCCTACCTTTCGTCCTTATCTCTCCTCCTTTTTTGTGTTTGTTACTCTCTTGTGACACTTCTAATCTTCGGCACTTATACTACTGTAGGAATAGAAGAACTAGCTTTCTAGAACAAGTATGAGCAACATATGTGTGGCAGCGTGGTGGAATCAGGCTCTCGTCAATTCTTGGGTATGTAGAGTTATTGATATCATCTTAAAGCTTGTTCACTTGTCTTTATTTGGATGAAAAAAGTATCCATTGATCTTGAATACAAGTCGAGATATTTACGAAAGAAGGAGGTGGGGGTCACCTATTTTCAGAAGTAAAATTAGTGAGAAAATGGCCGCTAAAGGTTAGTTATTTCCTTAGCTTAAGAGTCCATGGTAACTGAAAATTTACTTTTTCTGTGTCTTCACTCAACGTTTTTAAGAAAAATTCACACTGAAATGAATTCTTTAATGTGCATGAAAGGTGTTGAGTCAAAAAACAAAAATGTAATACAAATTCACAAACCTGCGGAAAAATGCAAGTTTCTTCATTTTGATTATTTTGACGAGAGCCTGATTCCACCACGCTGCCTCACATATCAAAGCTCCACTCACTTCACACTGACAGAGACAAGTTCGGATCTCGAGACTTTGTTGGTGTCCTTGAGACTACTTTATTGCGCATGCGCACTAGAGCTGGGCGAAGAATCGAGTCTGGAACCGATTCCCAAGATCAATACTATGGGAGAAAAGTTCCGACTTCGTTTACGAAAGCCAACGGTTACCAATAATTTTAATCATTTAAATCCTCTTTTTCGAATTTATTTTTGAAAAAAAACAACACGTTGAGGCTTTGTAGTGTTCCGAAATTAAGTTTATTCTAAATCTTGAAGATGTCCGGAGCCATTTAGGCAACCACTGAAAGAAGTAAGATCATTAGAAAGTAAGTAATTGGGTTCGGAGTCGATTCCTACGATTCCTACGATTCCTAGCCTTCAACAATCGGGAACCTCGCCGCCCAGCACTAACATTGCCCACATCAAGGAAGTTGCTAGTATCCAATACACAGATACTAAATGTCGGAACAGTACACCAAGCAAGTTTACCGTACAGCATGGCACGTGAGACAGGACGATGACAAGGGCAGACGCCACAACATGACCTTATGGAGTTGCAAGTGCCGTAAAAGCCTTACTAAAACAAAACTCTCTTGTAACACCTCT
>NW_004798773.1:60048-66194 GCF_000002075.1 Aplysia californica | reverse complement strand
AGAGAGAGAGAGAGAGAGAGAGAGAGAGAGAGAGAGAGAGAGAGAGAGAGAAAACACTCGTACAACCCTCATCACTCAACAACACACAAAAGGGCCTATGCCATCGTGGTGAAATCAGGCTCTCGTCAAAACAATGAAATCGACAACAACCGAAACTAGGTCTATGTTTACTTCATTCCGTAGCTTTTTCTTCTCACTTTTTCAACTTTTCCATCCTCTGTTGCCGTTGAGCGTCGAGGGAGGATATCGATACAGTTTTCTATGGTAGACCATAGTGATGGGCGATAGCAGCAATATGGAATTCGATACGATATCGATATTTTTCCATTATATACCAAAATTATTATCAATAAGTAGAAATTCGTATAGAATATAGATTTATCGATATCTCCAAAATATCAGCAACTGAAACAGGGCTGTCTTCTATTTTTTATATTTTTTAATTGATTAAAAACAATAATTTTTTAGGTATGTCTATTGTGGAGGGAAAACTTAAAACCAGTGTGCTAATTCCTAGGAGTGCGGTGCTGAGTGGCGGGCATATCGAAATATTGACTTGTTGATATTTTTCTCACTGCTTTGAAATGATCTCGATATGTGTAAAATATCGATATATCGATATTTTGACTTCGATATGCCCACCGCCAGTGGGCCAACTGTGCAGCTCATTCAACACAAACGGTGTGGTTGCTGTTGTGGGTTTGTGAGTTAACCCTATCCGTACGTCGTGTTTTACTATCGTATCCATACGTTGTGGGGAACTCTGTGCCACCACTTAACCCTATCCGTACGTCGTGTTTTACTATCGTATCCATACGACGTGGGGAAATCTGTGCCCCAACTTTCCAAAGACGAAATGTACTCGTTAATCCAATCCGTACGTTTTGCATAGCAGTCTGTCCAAAATGATTTAAAAAAAGAAATACTGAAAGTTTCAAAGACCCCTTCACACTAGAAGTATTCTAAAATGTGAAGAATACAACCCTGGGGATACAAAATGACCCCAGGGCGTACGGAAAGGGTTAATCGGTGCGGTGTAATGGGTTTTGCCGAATGACGTGTGGCGCTAAGTGTGTGGTATAGGCTGACGACGATTGAGTGGACGCTTATGTGTCTCTGCTCTCTCTCTGTGACTAGCGGCACACTGTTCTACTAGATCGGTATGTTGGGCTTGGTTTAAAAAAGTGTTTTGCTCTTTGTTTGGTAAAAATAATAATAATAATAATAATGATAATGATAATAATAATAAGAAGAAGAAGAAGAATAAGAATAAGAATAATATTAATAATAATAATAATAATACCTGTAATAGTAATAATAATAATAATAATAATAATAATAATATTAATAATAATAATAATATTAATAATAATAATAATAATGATAATAATAATAATAGTAATTATAATACTTGTAATAGTAGTCGTAGTCATAATAATATTGATGATGATAATGGTAATAATAATAATAATAACAATGATGATGATGATGATGATGATGATGATGATGATGATGATGATGATGATGATGATGATGATGATGATGATGATGATGATGGTGATAATAAAAAAATAATAATAGTTGTAGTAATAAAATAATAATAATAATAATAATAATAATAATAATAATAATAATAATAATAATAATAATGATAATGATAGTGCTGATAATGATAATGATGACATTTCTATAGCACATATCAATGTTGGACAGTACACTCTATACCCTGCTTGCGTTGGAACTGCCGTATATCTCCTACTACAACCACACTGCAGTTGCGGGTCCCGCACACAGTCAGCAGCAGGAGCAATAAGAACAATTGTGAGGCAGCGTGGAGGAATCAGGTTCTCGTTGAGCTATTTTTATCAAATTTTTGTCTTTTGGCTCAACACCTTTTTATGTCCATTTACAAACACATCCTTTTGAGGATTTCACCGAAAACGTTGATTAAAGGCACAAAAATATAAATTTACAGTTTCCATGGACTCTCCAGCTTTGGAATTTACCAAGCTTTGGCGGCCATTTTCTCGCTAATTTTACATCTTAAATCAGGTGACCCCCACCTCCTCCAATCCAAAATATCTCCTCTTCTATTGAAGATGGATGGGTAATTTTTTCATTGAAAGCAAGACAAGTGAATAAGCTTTAATATTATACCAATAACTCAATATGCCCCAAAATTGACGAGAGCCTGGTTCCACCACGCTGCCTCACAATTGTAGTTTCTTCATCTGTCGACCAGACCAGACGCGTATTTTTTTCTTTTCAAGACAGATGGGCATTGTTTTGTCGCCAGAAATAAATCCGATAAAAAGACTTGAAGATGATACCAATAACTTTGTACGAAGGCAGAGAAAGAAATTGACGAGCGCCTGAGTCTACCGCGCCGTGATACAAAGGTCTCGGACTAAGTGGACGCCAGAGAGTGGTTTTCGCTTCTTTGCTTTTTGTTTTATTAAGGTTTTACGGCGCTCGCAACTGCATTAGGTCATATGAGCGCGCGGGACACGCCAAACATTTTCAGTTTGGTAGGAAATTTTGAATTTTACCCGTTGGCAGCCGAAACCTACTCTTATTGATTTTAGACCAAGGGATCTTTAACGTGCGCAACTTGCACACGGGAGCTCCGAGATTTTTCGCCCTTTTCCGAGAAAGCTATGTGTAGGCCTTTCCTACCAGAAGATCATAGGTGTTGCTGAAAGACAGCAGTAAGAAGGAGCCAAGGAGTAGCAGTAGAAAGGCTGCAGAAAGAATCAGGAGCCCAGAGGAGGGGGCAGCAGATGTGAAGGGGTGGGGGCAGAAAGAGGAGACAAAAGCAGACGACAGAACTTTGCCAGAGAGCAGGACAGGAGGTGAAAGGAGACAATTTTAGAGGAGAAATTTTTTTCCGTCGCTACCCGGATTCGAACCCGAGACCTGTGAATAAGAGGCGAACAGCTAAACCTCTAGGCCACGAAAGACACCGGCTTCAGTTTACGTTATATATACAGTTGGGTGGACCCCGAATGCTCGTCAAAGCCCAACTGAGATGGGTCGGCCATGTTATTCGCATGGAACACCACCGAATGCCCAAACAGCTGCTGTACGGCCAACTCGCAAGTAGCAAAAGAAATCTCGGGAGGCCAAATAAGCGGTTCAAAGACACGATAAAGGAAAACCTCCAGTTTGCACAGGTTACCCCCAAAGAACTCGAAAGAACTGCCACCGAAAGAAACGCCAGGCGCGAGGCCGTCCGTATTGCCAGCAGAAACAGCAATACAAACTACAGAGAGAGGCTGACTACCAGAAGAGAGAGGAGACTTTATCCAACCACCACAACCACGACATTCCTGTGTCCCCACTGCAACAGACATTGTACATCTAGGATAGGATCACACAGCCACATGCGCGTCCACAGATGAGCTGCAGGATTCATCGTCATCTTCGCCAACAAAGGACTACCTACACAGGAGTGTATCCACAGTAAGTTTTCCGTCAAGATTTCCACCTGTATGGAAAGCCGCCATCTAGTTCTACATGTCTCGCGTCATGTGCCTCATTCAAAAAAATGCCGCCCCCCCCTCCTCCCCCCCTCCTTTCCGGGGTCACACAAGGTCATGTAGGTTCCCCAATGGGTAGGAAGGTGGGCTCAGGTTTACCGTTACGGGTACAGTTAAGTATACCTAGAGTCACTTTCCCGTAAAGATTTCCTCCACCTTGGAAAGCCACCATCTGTTTGCCGAAGTCTCCTGTGTCGCCTGTCTCTCTCCCTGCACAGGCGCGCGGGCTGCAACATACTCACCATTGTGGCACGACGTGGTGGAATCAGGCTCTCGTCAATTCTGGGCCTTACAGAGTCGATGGTATCATCTCAAGGCCTGTCCATTTTGCCTTGCTTTGGGTGGAAGTAATGTCCATATGTTGAATAGAAGTCGAGATAACGTGTGTGATTGAAGGAGGTGAGGGTCATCTGGTTTTAGAAGTAAAATTAGCGAGAAAATTGCCACCAAAGTTAAGTTATTTCTTTGGCTTCAGAGTCCGTGAAAACTGAAAATTTACATTTCTTCTGCCTTTAATCGTTTTTCAGTAAAATCCACACAGAAATGTGCTCTTTAATGGGTATGAAAGGTGTGGAACCCCCCCCCCCCCCCAAAAAAAAAAATCCTATAAAAATGTCCAAACCTGCGGGAAAATGCCAATTTCTTTACTTTCATTATTTTGACGAGCGGCTGATTTCCCCACACTGCCTTACCTCAAGACCCAGTACCGCGGTCCGAGAGTGGGGAATTTCCGAGACTCAGCGGTTATAGGTCAAGGTCGGACAGGTCCCTCTCTAAGGGCGATGACGTCACGACATGTCTGCACGCAGAAGTCGTGTCCGTCTGCATTCCTCTGGAGACTAACGACCTCACAGTTGCCCTGGACTTCTAATGCATGTTGCATCATAGATTGATCTATGGTACCTTGGACCTGGCACTGTCATGGCCGACCATAGATTGATCTATGGTACCTTAGACCTGGCACTGTCATGGCCGACCATAGATTGATCTATGGTACCTTAGACCTGGCACTGTCATGGCCGACCATAGATTGATCTATGGTACCTTAGACCTGGCACTGTTATGGCCGACCATAGATTGATCTATGGTACCTTAGACCTGGCACTGTCATGGCCAACCATAGATTGATCTATGGTACCTTAGACCTGGCACTGTCATGGCCGACCATAGATTGATCTATGGTACCTTAGACCTGGCACTGTCATGGCCGACCATAGATTGATCTATGGTACCTTAGACCTGGCACTGTTATGGCCGACCATAGATTGATCTATGGTACCTTAGACCTGGCACTGTCATGGTCGACCATAGATTGATATAATATCTTAGACCAGACA
The DNA here is from genome assembly GCF_000002075.1 of Aplysia californica. Lineage (NCBI taxonomy): Eukaryota > Metazoa > Mollusca > Gastropoda > Aplysiida > Aplysiidae > Aplysia > Aplysia californica. The sequence continues at coordinate 61,318 of NW_004798773.1, read as the reverse complement.
CTGTCATGGCCGACCATAGACATGAACAATACTATCTTAGACCAGACACTGTCATGGCCGACCATAGATTGATATAATATCTTAGACCAGACACTGTCATGGCCGCCCATAGATTGATATAATATCTTAGACCAGACACTGCCATGGCCGACCATAGACAAGAAGCGGTTTTTTAAGATAGGGCCCAAAGAGAAAAACTTTTTTTTTTTACTGGGTGAACATTTTTTGAAAAACTAATGTTTTGTCTGTCGCTGGCCTGCAAAGTGCCATGCAAAGTTTCGTGGTCATGGGTAATTCTTCAATGAGCTAGCATATTTTTTAACGCGGTCAGACGAAAGTGAACAAGCTATAACACTATGACTACAAGTAAACGTTAGCCCACCTTCCTTCCTATTGGGAACGTATCGTGAGCTCAGTGCCTTCTTGTCCTCTCTCCATTTTTGATAACAATGAAAACACACGGGGAACTCTGTGCCACCCCTTTCCAAAGAGGTAATTTATTCGTTAATCCGATCCGTACGCTTTGCATAGCAATCTGTCAAAATGATTTTTGGAGAAATACTGAAAGTTTCAAAGAGATCTTCGTACTAGAAGTATTCTAAAATGTGAAGAATACAACCCTGGGGGTACAAAATGACTCCAGGGCGTACGGATTGCGTTAAGAAGTCGCATTTTTACTGTTGATAAAAACATGGAGACAGGTCAGTGATTTTTTTGTCATTTTAACAGACGACGTTACTCAATTTGTTAGCAGAAGTCATTCTTTTGTCAGCAGAAGTCATTCTTTTGTCAGCAGAAGTAATTCTTTTTGTCAGCAGAAGTCATTCACTTTAACGACAAAATTATTCTTTTTCGTCAGCAGAAGTAATAATTCATTTTAACGACAAGAGTAACTCATTTTGTCAGCAGACGTAACTGAACTTGTAAGTAGAAATAAGTCATTTTAACTGCCGAAGTAACTCAGCAGAAGTAACTCATTCTAACGCCACAAGTAACTCCTTTTGTGAGTAGAAGTAACTCAATTTGTCAGCACAAGTAACCCGTTGTAACGACAGGTAACACAGTTTGTCAAAACAATTAGCAAAAGTAACTCATCTTAACTGCTGAAGTAACTCGTTTTGTCCTAGTTTTGTCAGCCCGCCTCGTAGATCCCGCCTTCACACAACAGAGGGAATCTTTTCCGGAAAGTTCCTGCAGACCCTTGTTTGCCACTCATGTCCCGCTGTGATCTCGTGATCTCGTGAAGGTTGGGGGGGTGGGGGTGGGGGAG
>NW_004798773.1:54819-59948 GCF_000002075.1 Aplysia californica | reverse complement strand
GGAAGTAGATCTTACAGCAGTATACATGATGCAGTTTTGTGTGGCAGACATAGAGGAAATAGATCTTACAGTAATGTACATGATACAGCTTTGTGTGGTAGACATAAAGGAAGTAGATCTTACAGTAGTATACATGATACAGTTTTGTGTGGCAGACATAGAGGAAATAGATTGCCCAAGTACTACTACCCTCCCTTCAGATCTTTACTTTCTTGATACTCACTTACTTTTTACTTTTTTTCTTCCTCTGGTATTCTTAGGATGTCGAGGGGAGGTGCAGGTTTCGGTCCTGTGCTAGGTGTGTGGCATCTGTGATAGATGTGTTATGTTGTTCCAGGACCTTTTTAACCCCACCCAGCCAGGTCTTTCTTGGTCTTCCTCTTGATTTGAAGCCAGATTCTCGGGTATTGTAAGCTCTAGCCGCTAGTTGTTTCTGGGGCACTCTGGTTAGAGGGCTAGACCATTTGAATCTTTGACGCTCTATGAATTTTATTACTGGTGGTATTCCAGTTTGTAGACGTATGGTTTCCTTTCTGTGTTGTAAGTGCCATAAAACTCTTCTGGTGACGTTGATGATTTTGCGGAGACACCTCATTTCGCATGCATTGATTTTTCTTTCTTGTGCCTTGTTTAAAGACCATGTTTGGCACTGGTATGTTAAAGCTGGTATGAATATGCTATTGATATCATGCTCTAAAAGAGTGAAATGATCCATACTTTTGGAATCAAAGAAGGTGTAAGGGTGCCGTCTTACTGATTTACAGATGTGGTCGGGATGTGGTTTTATCTTTATGGCAGCAACATTTTTCTCATTTGAACTTGTCCCTGGTGGTGGCCAAAGGCCTGCCCTTTCATGATCAGCTTCCACCAACAGATCTCTGTACGTGTGCAATATGGTCGCTTGTAAGGACAAGCAGCTAACCCACATTTCGGGGGTTTCCAGAAATCTTGACCTACACCAAAAGTGGGCATTGCCCTACCTATAGGAGAAGTTTGGTTTCATTGGTGTGTATATTTGTTTGGTTATAGAGAAACTCGCCTTGTCTTTTAAAGAAACTGAACAATAATTTTTTTTAGATAACCCCCTTGTGCTTAAAAAGCATCCAACTTTCTTTGTCTTTTAAAGAAACTGAACAAGGGGCAAATATTTTACCTTCGATGTTCTCAAAACAGTATTTTTCGGGACAGCCCCCCTGTGGTTAAAAGCGACCAATTTGTGGCGACATAAGTTAGCGTCAATTACAGCCTTATATAGCCGCACACAGTCGGCTAATGAATGGATGGGGGCATGCCGTGGGCAGAGCTAGACCTTTGTGGTGGCTCTCTCTCTCTCTCTCTCTCTCTCTCTCTCTCTCTCTCTCTCTCTCTCTCTCTCTCTCTCTTTCTTTCTCTCTCTCTCTCTCTTTCTCTCTTTCTTTCTCTCTCTCTCTCTCTCTCTCTCTCTCTCTCTCTCTCTCTCTCTCTCTCTCTCTCTCCCCTCTCTATCTCTCCCCTCTCTCTCACACGCACATACACACAGGTCTCACTCACGTCAGGAAAACGAACATAACAAGAGCGACGGTAAGGTCTGTGAGTATATGAGTCTGTGAGGGTGTCTGTGTCTGTGAGTATGTCTGTGTCTGTGTGTCTGTGAGTCTGTGTGTCTATGATTGTGTGAATGTTTATGAGTCTGCTAGTGTGTGTGTGTCTCTGTGTGTGTGTGTTTGTGTGTGTGTGTGTGTGTGTGTGTGTGTATCTGTGAGTCTCTGAGTCTGTTAGTCTGATTCATTCATTTATTCATATATTTTTGTATTCCTGTACTCATGTAATTATTTTATTAATTTTTGTATTATTTTTTTATTTTTGTATTCATGTAAGTGTTTATCTATTTTTGCATTTACATGTATTTCTTTTTTATTCATGTATTCATTTAAGCATTTATTTATTTTTTTGATGGAGGCAGCAGAGCCCACCAGACTCTCCCGCTCCAAAAGCTACCGTAACAGTTTTACGTTCCCTTCGACACAAGCTGGATCATTTAGGAGGCGGGGTGTTCCCCTCAGTGACGGGCGCTATGTTCTGTACTGACACGTCATTGTGTGTCTTTGCCACCACAGTGATTATTGTGTGTCTTTGCCACCACAGTGATTATTGTGTGTCTTTGTGTGTCTTTGCCACCACAGTGATTATTGTGTGTCTTTGTGTGTCTGCCACCACAGTGATTATTGTGTGTCTTTGTGTGTCTTTGCCACCACAGTGATTATTGTGTGTCTTTGGACATCAGGGCTTTCTTGTCCTATCTCCTTTTGTTTTTTAACAATGAAAATGTGACATCTGCTTAACCGGGTTTTTTTGCTGGTGTTTTTTTTTTGTGTGTTTTTTTTCTGAGAATATACAGGGTGATCCACAAAAAAACTCAAAAACCAACAGCAACCAACTTTATAATTTTTTGGGGGGAATATCTAGCACAAATATTGTTCTAGAATGCTGTAATTTGGAACAGTCCTTATTCATTTCAAAGGAATTAGTTTGACATAACCTTCATAAAGATGAAACGTATTTTTGAAAACGAAAATGGCTTTAAAAAAACCAACACCCGTAAACGCAAAATGCACCAATTCCAAATCGTGTAAAGGAAATCGTGGACCGATCGGTTTCCTTTTTTATTGTCCGTTTCTTTTTATCATTTCATTGTTCCGTCCCTGTTACATCTAAACAATATTTTACTTCTTTTATTGAATTAAAAACAAAACTAACATTCATTTTTACTCCAGAATTCTTGTAGCCAGTACATTATGTACGTACATAATTGTTATTACACATAACTGTTACATATTCAGATGTTCAAGATAATTCTAGATGTTTGTGGAGGATCTGAGAGCAATGATGGTTTTAGAAATGTGTCACGACATGGTGGAATCAGGCGCTCGTCAATGTTCGGGCATATGAGGTTATTGTATCATCTTAAAGCTTGTCCGTTTGCCTTGCTTTTAGTTTTTTTAAATCCATCTTTGTCGAATAGAAGTCGAGATATTTGCGATTGAAGGAGGTCAGAGCTGCCTGGTTTTACAAGTAAAGTGGCTGCCAAATTTGGTAACTTCCATGGCTTAAGAGTCCTTGGAAACTGACAATTTACATTTTGTGTGCCTTCAATCAACGTTTATCAAGATAATCCACTCAAAAATGTGATTTCAAATTATGGACGTAAAAGGTGTTGAGCCAAAGAAAGAAAATTAGAAAACAAATTGCCAGTCGGCCCAAACGAAATGCCTGTTTCTTTGATTTCATGATTTTGACGAGTGCCTGATTTCACCACGATGCCTCACAAATGACGTTGGGTTGTTGTTTTACTGACTTCATAGACACCAGAGACATCTTGCCATGATGGAGAACACAGTACAGCTGATCCCATGCTTAGCTCTGCTGGTGGTGATGGCACACACTGCCAGTCTGGGGGGATCGGGTTCGAACCCCGAGCACTTCAGCGTGTTCTTAGATCTGGGAAGCACAGGGACCAAGCTGAAACTTTACAGGTAAATTGGTCACGTGACGTGATCGTTGTTTGTTTTGTGTGTCCACGTGATGTGATGTGGTGTTTATGTAAAGTTATATTGCCTTTATGAAACGTGATGTGTTTATGAAGTGTGATGTGGTGTTTATGAAATGTAATGTGTTTATGAAGTGTGATGTGGTGTTTATGAAATGTAATGTGTTTATGAAGTGTGATGTGGTGTTTATGAAATGTAATGTGTTTATGAAGTGTGATGTGGTGTTTATGAAATGTAATGTGGTGTTTATAAAGTGTACTATGGTGTTTATGAAATGTGATGTGGTGTTTATGAAATGTGATGTGGTGTTTATGAAGTGTACTATGGTGTTTATGAAATGTGATGTGGTGTTTATGAAATGTGATGTGGTGTTTATGAAATGTGATGTGGTGTTTACGTGATGATTGTAAACAAGTGAGGTTTCCGTTCACTAGCCGTGCGCACTGGTTCCACACCTTTGAAATTCTGGAGTGTACAACCACGAAAGCGGAATAGAGAATCTATTGTATATTTGGCAACTTGGAAACACATGTGTCACTTTTCCCATAAAACTACGACAGAGTTGAAAGTTGGCGGCAAGTACCTGCACAAAGATAGATAGGTCCCCATGACGGAGCCCATTTTTTATTTATTCATTTCCAGAATTTAGACAAATATATTTGACAAAAAGTTCCCGTCCTTCTGTGGCCTTTGAGATTATTCCACTGAGAAACGAAACAAATCGGCGTAGCTGTCCTTCACAGCGGAAGTGCCGGAAGTGATGTGATATTTCGCGATATTCTATTTTGTTGCATCTCTCAAGACTAATGCACCGACCATTCCTTTCACTGAAACTGGGCCCAGCTAGTGTTTAGATATTTCCAGTTGTATCTCAGTTCGACACAGGCCAACTTCTGGGATCATTTGGCAAATCGCTACTCCTGCAGCTATATTTTTTCTCCTTACTTCCAGATGGAGAGAGCCGGAGCAGAGGGGTGTACTCCCCACCGTCCGCCTGGTACAGAGCACAAAGTTCAAACCCGGGATCTCCACACTCGGGGGCGGGCGGGACGAGCTGGTGGAGTACCTCAGGCCTATCCTAGACCTGGCCAAACAGACGGTGCCGGAAGCAGAGAGAGCCAAGACGCCCATCTTTGCCATGGCAACCGCAGGTAAACATGGCGTGACGTCATACGAGAGAATTGTACGGTGGTAAATTGTCGCTTTGAAGCACAAGGCGGTTATCCCGAAAAATGCTGTTTTGAGAAAATCGAAGGTAAAATTTTCCTTAAAAGACAAGGAGAGTTTTCTCTCTAACCAAAAAAAAAACACACCAATGAAACCAAACTTCTCCTATAGGTAGGGCAACGCCCACTTTTGGTGAAGGTCAAGATTTCTGGAAACCCCCGAAATCTGGGTTAGCCCGCTTGTCCTCAAAAGCGACCTATATTGTCAGAGAAGAAGAGGTGAGGTGAGATGACATAACAACTGTACCAGTAAATGTTGTAAGATAAGATAATATAAGATGGTTCTTGTCTCACTGTCTACCCATTCCCTTTTACTCCCAACCCACCCCTCCCAACCTCCCATCCATACGTTACCTTCCTCTTTCTCCTCTCCTTC
>NW_004798773.1:51556-52817 GCF_000002075.1 Aplysia californica | reverse complement strand
GAAGAAGATATATTGTTATATATTATATATTATTTTTTAAATATTATACAATCTGAGAACGGGACAATGAACAATCCATTTCTACTTTAAAAAAAGATAGCCTAAATAAAGACTCATAACGTGCCGATGATGTGTGGAGAAAGGTGTAGGTCGTCAAATATAATGTTAATGTCATAACATGTTTAGTAGTGTTTGTCTACAGGTGACCGAAAGGAATACTCATAGTATTGTTTGTTTGTTTGTTTGTTTGTTTGTTTGTTTGTTTGTTTGTTTACAGGAGACACCAAGGAATACCAACAAGATGACGACCACACTGTGACTAACCAGGGTACCGGGGACGCCGCAGCTTGCCGGAGACTTCTCTCACAACTGTTGCACCCAGACTCCGGGCTACCCTGCCAGCCCAAGCCCTGTGCCATAGGTAGGGGTTCAAAAACACACGTTTAGTTTTTGTAAGAGTTTTACGGCACTCGCAACACAATTAGGTCATATAAGGGTCAAGGATTACAGGTGTTACAAGAGAGTAAAAGTAAAGTTGTTCCCGCATCCGATCCGGACATTGGGGATTGCCTTGTTAGTGAGACAACTTCCTGGGCCTTCCTCGTGTCGCAGAATGTGGGAACCCGGTGAAACGGTACAGGTTTAACGCCTCTATCCACACTAACGTAGAGTATTTGGTAATATAGAACTCCACAAGTCTTGCAGTTAAACTCCCGCTTGTGGTTGAATGATGCATCTGATGTGAATGTACATTTTGTCAGCTTGTCTTCTCATTACATATTGAATTTTAATGAGAGTAATAGATCATTTAGAATTGTCATGTATACCTGCATGTGTTTTTATGGTCCTGTACAGCCAAGAAAAATTTCCCTGTGGGATAATAAAGTATTATCTTATCATATCTTATCTATTAAGTTATTTAAGAGGCGGGACCTCCGAGTTTAACGTCCATCTCCGAAAGGACCGAGCCAAGTGGGAAATTCGTGTAAAGTGCCTTTCCCAAGGACAGAACGTCGAACCGAGCGGAGGCTCAAACCCCCGAACCACAGCTTCACGATTACGAGTCCTTTAACCTGACCACTAGGCTACCGACAACCCCACGATTACGAGTCCTTTAACCTGACCACTAGACCACCGACAACCTCACGATTACGAGTCCGGTAGCCTAACCACTAGACCACCGACAACCTCACGATTACGAGTCCGGTAGCCTAACCACTAGACCACCGACAACCTCACGATTACGAGTCCGGTAGCCTAA
>NW_004798773.1:47741-50692 GCF_000002075.1 Aplysia californica | reverse complement strand
CCCCCCCAACCACTTCCAGCTTAAATAGCGTGGAGAATGTAACTTTCAAACTGGATCTGTTATAACGATTGATTGATTGATGGATGGATGGATTGATTGATTCATTCATTCATTCATTGAATGACTGACTGACTGATTTATTGATTGGTCGGTTTTTTGGTTGGTTGGCTGTTTGATTGATTGATTGATTGATTGATTGATTGATTGGTTGATTGATTGATTGATTGATTGGTTGATTGATACGTTAATTCACTTATTTATTACATTATTTATTTCCTGATTGTTTAACAGATAGACACGTTGAGAGAGTGACTGGCTGTTTGCTTGATTCGTTGATTTATCGATTAGCTGATTGATCGGGAGCACTGCCAGCCCATGTCCAGTGCCCTAGGGATGGGGTTTGAGACTCTTGAACCTGTTCTTAGCTCTACTGGGGAGGAAATCAGGCGCTCGTAAAAATAAGGAAATCAAAGAAATCAGCATTTTTTGGGCCGATCGGCATTTTTTCCCCTAACTTTCTTCTTTTTTTTTTTTTGGCTCCACGCCTTTCATGTCCATTTAGAAACACATTTGACAAACGTTGGATATGGTTTGGATAGATCAATGGATATGTTTTTCGCCAAAAGAAAAGCAAAGGAACACACTTTAAGGTGATGCCAATAACCCAATATGCCCCAAAACTGAGGAGCGCCTGATTCCGCCACGTCGTGACACAGAGGAATGGGGTAGGTGGTTGGCGGGTGCTCTGCTGTGGTTTGCTTCTTCTTTCCCATCAACCATCTATCGTCCTTATCTCCTCTTTTTCTATTTTATGTTTGTTACTCTCTTGTGGCGCTCATTTGACCTTATGCAGCTGCGAGTGCCGTAAACCCTCTATAAAACTAAACGAAAGAGAAATGTGCTACCTGTCATCTGCGCCTTCGCGACCACGGGAAAAGAGTTGTCTGTTGTGTAATTGCTTGATAAACTCTAGGGACGTTTGATGGATGGATGGGTCGATGGATAGATTGATTGTTTGATTGATTCACTGACTGACTGGCTGACTGACTGACTGACTGACTGATTAATTGATTGGTCGATCAGTCGGTCGGTGGGTGCGTGTAGTGATGACTGACAGCGGCGTACAATACTTCCATCTGTGAACTGTGAACTGCAGGCAGCCAGTACCAGCCACGAGTGGACGGCGTGCCCTTCTACGCCACACAGGGCTTTGTCTACACGCCCTCTGACCTCCAGGCCATTGACCCCGAGGGTGACCTTGACCTTGACTCGCTGGAGCACACGGGGGAACAGTACTGTGCCAAGGTCGGTGGTTGTGGGAGAATAGTGTGGTGCGTCCTTCTTTGAGCTGTCGCCTTTTTTATCTGTCTATCTATCTGTCTGTCTATCTGTCTATCTGTCTATCTATCTGTCTGTCTATCTATCTATCTGTCTATCTATCTGTCTGTCTATCTGTCTATCTATCTGTCTGTCTATCTATCTATCTGTCTGTCTATCTGTCTATCTATCTGTCTATCTGTCTATCTATCTGTCTATGTCTATCTATCTATCTATCTGTCTGTGTATCTATCTGTCTATCTATCTGTCTATCTATCTGTCTATCTGTCTATATTTATCTATCTATCTATCTATCTATCTATCTATCTATCTATCTGTCTATCTATCTGTCTATCTGTCTATGTTTATCTATTTGTCTATCTATCTATCTATCTATCTATCTGTCTATCTATCTGTCTATCTGTCTATGTTTATCTATTTGTCTATCTATCTATCTATCTATCTATCTATCTATCTATCTATCTATCTATCTATCTACCTATTACCTCTCTGTATAAGTCCATTTGTACCTTGTAGTTTGTTGCATTTTTCACGTACATTTTTCCTGGTGATTCTTTTTTTACAATTGCTTCTCAGATTATCTCTAATAGAAAAAGCAGCTGCAGTTCCCCCTATGTTGTTCCGGCACAGTATGGGCATGCCATTGATAAATCAGCCAATTTACAATTCTACTGCGCATAAGAACATGTTGCTATCCCCCCTTTGGGAATGGCCTAAAGACACTTCAGTCAGTAGCACTGCCCGGGGTGGGGGGTGGGGGGTCAGTCAGTAGCACTTCCCGTAAATTCCCTGAACCCGTATGTCCCCAGACGCTGACGGAGGCTGTAGGCGAGGGCATGAACCCAAAGTTCGCCTCTGCAGGCTGCCTAGAGAGCCAGTACATCCCCCTGCTCATCTCCAGCGCCTACAGGTTCCCCGCAGACAGCCACATCAAAGCCACGTCCAAGATTGACGGGGAGAGGATAGGTTAGTGTGGAGACCCCGTTATCTCAGAGAGAGGATAGGTTAGTGTGGAGACCCCGTTATCTCAGAGAGAGAGGATAGGTTAGTGTGGAGACCCCGTTATCTCAGAGAGAGAGGATAGGTTAGTGTGGAGACCCCGTTATCTCAGAGAGAGGGTAGGTTAGTGTGGAGACCCCGTTATCTGAGAGAGAGGGTAGGTTAGTGTGGAGACCCCACTATCTCAGAGAGAGGATAAGTTTGTGTGGAGACCCCACTATCTCTGAGAGAGGATAGATTAGTGTGGAGACCCCGTTATCTCTGAGAGAGGGTAGGTTAGTGTGGAGACCCCGTTATCTGAGAGAGAGGGTAGGTTAGTGTGGAGACCCCACTATCTCAGAGAGAGGATAAGTTTGTGTGGAGACCCCACTATCTCTGAGAGAGGATAGGTTAGTGTGGAGACCCCGTTATCTGAGAGAGAGGATAGGTTAGTGTGGAGACCCCGTTATCTCTGAGAGAGGATAGGTTAGTGTGGAGACCCCGCTATCTCAGAGAGAGGGTAGGTTAGTGTGGAGACCCCACTATCTCTGAGAGAGGATAGGTTAGTGTGGAGACCCCGTTATCTGAGAGAGAGGATAGGTTAGTGTGGAGACCCCGTTATCTGAGAGAGAGGA
>NW_004798773.1:43360-44934 GCF_000002075.1 Aplysia californica | reverse complement strand
TTGTAGGTCACCGATCATGTAGATCGGTTTGTGCCACGATGACCGCTTTACGCTCTCAATTTGGCTATCCCTGACTACCCGATAGGCCCGGCCCGACCCGACCTGACCCGACCCGACCCGATCGCGTATGTGGGCACCCCCTATAAGCGAAAGTGTTGAGTAGAATGTTCCCGGCACTCCTCGCGTCACACACACAGTTACCCCACACCAGTCACGTTGTAGACCGTGAGTTCACGTGAGGGGAGGAATGTGCGCGCTGATCCTTTTGGAGGCGTGTCTCGTCCATCCCTGCGGTGAGTACAGCTGTAGTCAGAGGTGAAGCGTCTATATAATCAAATAGTGAGTACAGCTGTAGTCAGAGGCGAAGCGTCTATATAATCAAATAGTGAGTACAGCTGTAGTCAGAGGCGAAGCGTCTATATAATCAAATAGTGAGTACAGCTGTAGTCAGAGGCGAAGCGTCTATATAATCAAATAGTGAGTACAGCTCTAGTAGATGTGTGCTAAGCCTAGCCCTAGCAAACTGTCGAAAAAGCATCATCATCATCCAGTGCCAGATCTGCGACAGACATCGCCGATCATGGTTCTCCGTTCATTCCTTTGCTCGGATGCTCTCAAAAAAGCTACGTTTCCCTGATCTTTCCCCGTTACCCATTTGTTTAAGTTCCCTAAGTAGGTTGTTCTGGGCCTACCCCTGCATCGTTTGCCCTCAATTTTGCCAGTGAGAGCTAGATACTAGATGTTCAAGACCATTATGTCTATTCAGGTGTCCCAAAAACACGCAAGCAGAAAAAAAGAAGAAAACAAGCAATCACAGACAATGAAGACACCAATGGATGACAAAACCAAGATTCTCTGTGCTCAGATCAAGTGTGGCGTGTCATGTTGTATGTCGGTAGTCAAACATGACACCTGAGGATGGCCTCAACGTGTGCTGTTGAGGAAAATGTGTCGACTTTTCTATGTTTAACTTGTATGCTGTAAATCTATTTGTTAAGAAATTCATCTATTGTTTTAGGACCCGCTTCTAGCTAACATCAGCCAAAACATGAAATAAATAAGTAATAATAAATAATAAATTAATAAATAGCAATAAATTACACTTTTATTTGTCCCAGTAGGGCGCTTTGGTTTACGATGGCAAACATGTTATATACATATATAAATACATATTATAAATACGTACATACATAATTACATGTACAAATACATTCAACAAGGATGCCAGGACCGGCTTGATGTCCTCGTTGGATCTGACCTCTCGTTGGATCTGACCTCTCGTTGGATCCGACCTCTCGTTGAATGTGACCTCGTTGAACGTGACCTCGTTGAATGTGACCTTGTTGAATGTGACCTCGTTGAATGTGACACCCGGCGCTCCAGTCGGCACTTTCCAACGGACGAATGTAAACCGTCAAGGTCATCGTAAAACTCATACTTTCTTTTGTTGTGCTTCCATTTTAGGATACAACACGTGGTTTCCTTAGGGTACGGACACGGTGACACGGGCAGACAGGGACAGCTACTTGCTGTCGCACAGGGACGGACAGGCACAGGGACGGACAGGCACAGGG
>NW_004798773.1:41916-42948 GCF_000002075.1 Aplysia californica | reverse complement strand
AGGCACAGGGATGGACAGGCACAGGGATGGACAGGGACAGGGATGGACAGCCACAGGGACGGACAGCCACAGGGACGGACAGCCACAGGGACGGACAGGCACAGGGAAATGTGGTCACATTCAAACAGGCAGCAAGAGACAGCAACATTGTCAATCATGGCGCTGACAAAGAAGAAGAAACTCTTATTGTTATTGTGGTCACGAGGGAAATTAAGACGTTCACGAATTTCTCATCGAAGATATGCGGTTCATCCTACATGTATTAACAAAAAACGCTTTTTCTTAGGTGAATGTCACCCTCTCCTCCCACAGCTTGTGAATGATGAGGAAAATGTCATTGAATATTTTCGAATTCATGGCCTATGGTCTCCCACTGCTTCAACATATAATCACGATTAGCGTGATGTTTTTCGCTCTTGTCATAAATTGCTGGCCTTTCTTGCACCGCAGTGATCAGTTTCTCTTCCAAATCCTCCATCTTGACAAGAACAATCACTGTGATCCTATCTTTAGATCTATTTAACTCCCTTGAAACAGACAGACAGGAGAAGTAGTGCACGCACTTTTCCAATTTCCCTGACTGTCGCTGGCTGTCGCTGTCTGTGCCTGTCCGTGTTCAACATAGCCGGGTTGATGTGTTTTAAAAGAAATCATGAGCGGTTTTGGCGTGCACGCTTTTTGATGTGTTGCTGTGACAGCAACTGACTGTCCCTGTCCGTGTCACCGTGTCCGTGTCACCGTGTCCGTGTCACCGTGTCCGTGTCACCGTGTCCCTAACCTTACACTGACAAATGTAAGATTTGTGTTCATAGAAGTGGTCGTTCCTTTTGTAATGCTTCCATTCTGTGTTACAATTGTAATGGTGCTTTCTAAGCATTTTCAAAATGAGGAATGCAAGGTTCATCTTAATAGACCGTTTCTTTTACATTAGATTCCATTTTGAGTAATGATACCCTTTGATGAAGGTAAACTCCTTTTTGTAATCTTTTGTCCTATACATGTAGCGTTCTTTAACTTAACAAAGAGCCCCCC
>NW_004798773.1:39524-40813 GCF_000002075.1 Aplysia californica | reverse complement strand
TGGCACAGAGTTCCCCACGTCGTATTGATACGAGAGTAAAACTACTAAAACACGACGTACGGATAGGGTTAAGCGGTGGCACAGAGTTCCCCACGTCGTATTGATACGATAGTAAAACACGGCGTACGGATATGGTTAAGTGGTGGCACAGAGTTCCTTCCCCATGTCGTAGGGATACGATACATGTAGTAAAACACGACGTACAGATAGGGTTTAATCAAGGTTGGGCTCCGTTTGCTTCTGGGAAAGAAACAAAGCCCCGATGGTACGCCTGTACTTTGAACTCATTTTGATGTAGAGCAGAATGTTAACAGAGCCGTTGACGCTTTGCAGGTTCTGGGTGAAAGCCATACAGACGAGGTATAAGTTGTTGTAAGCCTTCCCCATGTAGAACTTGGGCACGAACTCCATGGAGAGGAGCAAGGAGCAAAGTGGGAAGTAACAGAGGAGGAAAACTGCGGCCACCAGCAAGATCATTTTGGCCACTTGGACGTCCTTGTTTGGTGTCGCTGTCTTGCTTCCTGGGCGTGTTTGGGACGTGCTTCTATTTTTAGAACCCTTCCACTTCTGGCGCCGCTGAATCAGTGCGTGGACCAGGATGGCTGAGAAGATGAAGACGCTGAGAAAAGACCCTGTCGTCACTGCAAAACCTGAGACCAGAAAGACGGGTTTCCAGGCATCTTCGTAGTCGTTGAGAACTATTCCGATGAGAGTCTTGTTCGTCCGGGGGTCCGAGATAGGACCCAGGTCGGTGAAGACAAAAATTGGAAGCATGGTCAGTAGCAGAAGAAAGAATATAGCAGCAAGGCTAATGGCCGTCCGTTTCGGGGTGAGAATTCTGCGTACGTGTAGGGGTGCTTTGATGCACAGACAGCGCTCCATTGTCACGAAAGTTGTGATCATGCCGGATATCCTGTTGAGAAGGATAATACAATTCATAAATAATACACGTGCACACACACAGACACACTCACACATAGATGCAAATGCACATACAAGATAAAAATAGGACTTTTAGCGTTGTCTCTACCCTCCCTCTACCCTCCCTCTACCCTCCCTCTACCCTCCCTCTGCCCTCCCTCTGCCCTCCCTCTTCCCAGGGAGTTTCCACAACAACCGTACGTGGCCATCTCCAGTACAGAAGACGCAGAGAGGAAAATCACTGACCTGAATCTGTTCAAGATAGGAGATGCACTACGACAGGTTCTGGGATACATTCGCACAAATACACAGAGGCTGTCCGGTGGTGCACCCTATATCCCCCTACCCCTCCCCAGCCCCCTCCGTCT
>NW_004798773.1:36664-37596 GCF_000002075.1 Aplysia californica | reverse complement strand
TTTGATAAAAATCCACAAACCTGCAGAAAAATGCAAGTTTTTTCACTTTGATTATTTTGACGAGAGCCTGATTCCACCACGCTGCCTCATAAATCATATCTTCAGGAATCTCACCACAGTCACAGATTGAATTGAAGAGCTTTGTTGTCGTTTCAGTACTTCATTATTCTAAAGTGACAATCACTTCAACTGGAACATTATCTAGCTCTCTAGCTTTTTCTTGTTTCATTTTCTCTATAGCAGCTTGTACTTTTTTTCAAACTTGGCAGTATGTTTATTTACTAGTCAGTATTCCTGTTATTGTAGGTTCGTTCACCTCTGGCTCCCCAAATAGGTTGCCCTGGGCCTTCCTCTGCCTCGCTTGCCTTCAATTTTGCTAAAGATATAGATATATGATGTCATTTATATCGTTCTCTAGTTAGGAAGTTGGCTAAATGCTTCCTGCTAAGCCATGTCATTTCTCAGGCGAGGTTCGTGAACCGGACACGACCGTCAGAACCTGTCACTTTGGTCAGCTGCAGTGGACAAGACACTGGCTGCTGATAATAGTTTTTGAGGCTGAAGAGTCCAAAAACAGTCTTGTATGTGTTGATCTTCATCTTCCATAGCTGGCTGTAGGACGAGATAGTAGTCAGATCCGCGTTGTTGGCTTGGTTCAGTGCTCTCAAGTCACTTCCTTTGCTCCAGATGAGCAAGTCGTCAGTGTAGAGAGCTTTCTGACAGGAGATGACATCTGGCAGGTCGTTCGTGAACAACAGGAAGAGATTGCTGACCCCTGTGGGAAGCCTTCCTCGAGTGTCCTCTGTGAAGAAATCTAGCGGTCACACGAGGTCTGGATAGTTCTGCATGACAGAAATTCTTGATCCAGCTGTACATCCTTCCTACTATCCCAAGCTTTTGCATTTTGAAGAACAGTCCCTGTCTCCACACAC
>NW_004798773.1:33461-34974 GCF_000002075.1 Aplysia californica | reverse complement strand
TCTACATGTCTGACGCACAGATCTACATGTCTGACGCACAGATCTACATGTCTGACGCACAGATCTACATGTCTGACGCACAGATCTACTACATTTTTCTTCTCACAAACCTGAAGAAAAACGTCCAGGGCCAGCCGCCGACGATGGCTATGACGTCAGTGTGGAGAAACGGCAGATCTAGAGCTGTGAACAAAGGGTTGGACATCACAGAGATCCCGGTCATGACGACAAGGCTGCCGAGGTCAGACATGGAGAGACACATCAAGGAGATGTTCACGGACTCTTGGACGCCCATCTTGATGAAGACGATGATGTTGATGATGTTTGCAGCAATGCCAAAGACAGCGATGAGTGCGCTTATAACAGACCAGTTGAGAACGAGGAGCATTGAGGTAACGCGTTCACTTAACAACCCACTGACTTGAGCTACGTTAAGCAAACTAGAATTGCTGCTAGCCATGGTGACTGTCAGATAAACCTCGCGCGTAGAGCTGAGTAGATTTGCTCAGAAAAAGGAATAATTGGTTATGGATCTCAATAGATTTGTTCAGTATGAAACGTCTGAAGGAAAGAAATTTGAGCTGATGAAGCAAAAAGTTTCTAGTGGCCCCTCCAGATGTATATTATGTTTCGTTTGATTACTTTTTCCTGGTTGTTATTGGTTTAGGTTTTTGAGTTGTTGTTTTTTCGCTGCGAACAGAATTAAGTTTGTCGTCGAACTGAGTCGCCGTTAACAGCAAGACAGCAATAACAAAAAGAGCAAAGTAGATGTCACCTCTATAATATTAGAATAACGTGGTCTACGGTCTCAAAACTTAGACCCCCAAGAATTACTGTTGCCTTAAAAAGTGAAACAACGTAAAACTCTGTTTGTCACAGCGAGCGTTGTAGAGACCGAGAGAAGTACAGCTGTAGCCCCAGAGTGTCGTCTGCTCTGACCTCTCCTTCTTCCAGATGGCACAAACTCACGACTTTCCAGCTACTTATTCTAGTTCTACTTCTCGTCTGTTCTCCACTAACTATGGGCTTGTTGTCACCTCCCGCCACGCCTCCCTCAGCCCCTGTGACTGCCTGGGGCGCTGTTCTAGGGGGGGGGGGGGGGGTAAACAGCTTCTCTTTTCTCGCCATTGATCAATAATTTATGTTGACGACCCTAGGAGAAAACTAAGAGTACCACATAATTATTTTTGTATTTTACCTCCAGTACCACGTTTCGATTTTTTCTTTGTAAAACCTAACTATATTTTTGTCATTGTACCAAGCAAGTATTTTTTTCTTTTACAACGAGTAGGCCCTACTACGTTATTATTTTTCGTTTTACAACAAGAAAGAAGATAACAATATCTATTCTTTGAAAGACAGCTGCTCTTCATTTCAGGGCGATTGAGTCTCTGAACTTTTGGTTTTGCGACAGAGTTTTAACAAAAAACAACTCCTTTCCCACCTCCAAACAGAACCGAACACTGATATACCTAACAAGTTCTAAAATTGGCTGCCATTATTCTGCCCCCCC
>NW_004798773.1:31534-33210 GCF_000002075.1 Aplysia californica | reverse complement strand
GGGGGTGTTCTATTTATTTTGTACAAAGTTCTCTTTTTAGTTTTTGGTTGCAAATCAAAAAAATTCAAAAATATCCCCAAAGAATAATTTAAAAATCGAAAGCCGAGGGGGGAGGGGGTGGGGTGGTAGGGTCAGAAATAGATAGGACCAGATTATTTACAGCCGGGGCCAAAACAACGACCTCATCTATAATGACATACTGGTGTAGATTCTACACCAGGCCTGGGGGTATCATCTCTGGCGCAAAGGTTGAAGTGAATTCACCCGCTGTTGCTTACGGCAGTTACGTCGTTGTCAATAATTACATGTGTTGTCCTATAGAATTACTGCTGGAAACACCATCAGTTGATCCACGGGAGAGCGAGATGGTTGTTGCAGAGAGAATCTCCCTCATGGGGATAGTTAGGGGCAACGCCTTCTCACGAATTCTAACGAAAATTGGACAGAACCATTAAGTAAGAACGTCGGCAAGATCTCTGGATATGATTTTACTAGAATTGATGAAATGTATAACACCACAAGTATAAAGAAAAGATAAAAAAAGCATTATAAACGACCCACCACACCCCCTTTCCCAACAAATTGTCAGATCACGCAGCGGCAGATATGTACCTCTAAAAACAAAGAAAGACAGATATAAAAGAATGCTTTTACCTTCTAGCATAAGGCTATTGTCAGAATAAGTACCAGTGTGTATTGCTCTTTCGAGTATGTATCTATATATAACTCTAAAGGTCTTGTAATTAAATACCCGCTTGTGGTTGAATGATGCATCTGATGTGAAATGTACATTTTGTCAGCTTTACTTCTCTTTTCATTTTGAATTTTAATGAGAGTAATATAATATAATTAATTTTTGTTTTCATGTATACCTGCGTGTGTTTTTACGTCCTGTACAGCCAAGAAACATTTCCCTCTGAGATAATAAAGTATTATCTCATCTTGTCTTGTCTTGTCTTGTCTTGTATTTTCTTATATCTTATCTTATCTTATCTTATCTTATCTTATCTATCTTATCTTATCTTATCTATCTTATATTATCTCATCTTATCTTATCTCATTTTATCGTATCTTATCGTATCTGTCTTATCTTATCTTATCTTATCTTATCTTATCCTGTCTTGTCTTGTCTTATCTATCTAATCTTATCTTATCTTATCTTATTGTCGGCTCCACTGACGCACTCTAGTGGTGTGGTTAGGTTAAGTGGCTTTCACTAAACTGTCCCCATTGTTTTATGCACCCCGCATAATTTGGCCAAATTTGATCATTTTTTGCATAATTTCTTATTGTTCTCCTTTATCATTCTTTGTTAAAATTAACAGAATCGCATATTATCACATTTTTGGGCTCAGTTTGCAGAATTTCTGACTTTTTCTTGCCTAAAACGACGGGACAGACTAAACAGCACTCTAGTGGTGTGGTCAGGGTCAGTCGCTTTCATGAACCAGCACTACATGTGGTACATTGTCATGTATAGTGATGGATCCCTGCTCCAAGGACATCAATCTACTGACCGTCACAGGACACTGAATCACCGAGAGTCCGACAGATAGATGGATCATCATCATCATCATCATCATCATCGTCATCGTCATCGTCATCGTCATCATCTTCATCATCATCATCATCATCATCATCATCGTCATCGTCATCGTCATCATCATCATCATCAT
>NW_004798773.1:13899-29748 GCF_000002075.1 Aplysia californica | reverse complement strand
ATATTATATAGACTCCATTATTGTATGAAAAAAATGTCAAAGTTCCCACCTCCCGCTACAAACCTATAGGCATCTCTGGCAACGGACCCCCCTTTAAGTTGTCTATATTATTATTGTACGAATATTTATAAATACATGATGTAGTATAAAGCTTTCGTTTTAAAAAATAGACAAACGCTGGACCAGGCAATCGTTGGTGTGTTTTACTGCAAAGCACAGTTTCTAGTAGAAATTGTAAGACAAATTAACTACTCTACCATGCCCAAAAGTATTTCATCACGTAATAATAATTCTTAAAAACGTTTTGATCTCTGCTTTATTAGATTATGATGTTATTATTATTATTATTATTTTATAATGCGATGAGTAAACTGTCTCGGGCTTACTGCCATAGCAACACGCTCCACCGCGCGATGTCTTCTGGGTAGCATTTCCGGCGTCCCTAGTGTTAATGGAGGAATAATAAAGTGCTTGAGTGCGCGGGACAACGCGTAAATATTTATCCTGTTCTTGATTCCTATGACGGATATTTCGTTTGGTTTTGGAGAGTCAGCCTGATCTTAAATTGACACATGGATCCTCAACTGTACAGGTGATTGTCAAAGCAACTCTTTAACCTTTTAATTCGGTTTTGAAGGCAAACTGAAACTACGACGTGTTTAGTGTCGCCGACGCATGTTCACACACAATACAAACACTGAACAGGTTCCTACGAGGAAACTGCGGGCCATGTTTACGTGTTGTCGTATTTTGTATGTTCCATTTCTCGCTTAAACCACTAGGATTAATTTGTGCTTTCAGGAATAAACAAATTAGGTCTATGCCAAAGTCATATAGATCTAGGCCTTGCACTAGATCTACGTTTTTTTAGTTTATTTAGAACGAATTAAGTCTAAAGTTAAAGTCTAACTCAAATGACTTGAAATGTTTAAAGTTAAGGAGAATTGACCTCCACGAATGGAGTTATGGAATTTGAAGCAAGTTTAGCAAGGGCAATTGATACAGAAAGAAAACTAGATGAAAGGGTGGGGCTGCTTGCAAAATGAACTTCATCTTATTTGGCTTAAATTAATTTGGCGGGTTAGTGATCAGTCCTACTCATTGCACATGACATAGGCTATAGGCCTACTGACCAATAATGGATATTTTTATACTTTTGCAGAGTGCAGAGCATCTTCATTTGTATTGGCCAGCAACAATGATATACTTGTTGCAAGTGGGCTTTTCTTTAACTCCTTTCAATTAAATAGCAAACATATTTGTAACCTCTGTACGCAACTTCAGTCAGAAACTGACAACAAATCTTTTGAAGAACTTCCAGAAGGCAGGATCGTGGGGCTGGGTGGGGAAGAAAGGGAACTGTGAGAGGGAGGGAAAAGGGATACTAGAGCTTAAAACTTTCATGTAACCACAAATTTAAAATCTGACAGTGGGCTATGGATTTTTAAGTCGATCTACATATTCAACACATCTGCCCGGTAATTAGCATACAAAGGCTTTCAGAAGAAAGTGCAAGGATTACCTGTGCCATAAATTGTATATCTGTTATAACAGTGTTGTACTCTGAACTAATCAAAGAACAGAAAAGAAAACCCAGCTGAAAAGACTGACACAGAAACTGAAACAGAAACTTAGACATGGTAGATGGAGAAGATGGAATATCTTCAGGTCAAATTGCAAGTGAATATATTATGATGTCTAAGTGAACTCATTTCATTAGGCAAGGAGCGATAACTCCGTACGTCGCAGGTTGAATCAGAATACGCGATTTCCGTGGGGGAATGAATGGCTCGGTCATTGTTTTTCGTGTGGTTTTATTTAACGGTGCCTGCTACTGCTATTTTAGGCAATATTTTGAAACATGCGAAAGTTATTAGGGTCATGACTAGAAGATGGCTTATTTTGTTATCGTGGAACTTTTTAAAGAGAATTTAGATTTTTTTTTTTTTTGTATATATACGGAAATACATAAGCCAATCTGTTTCCATTGGCAACAATGACGTAGGACAACAGTTGAAGCAAAACGAAAGCCCCTACGTAACGCTTTTTGCTTAACCAAATGACTGCGGTCTAATGCTTCAATTTTCTGAGTACATTGATGACTGTTGGTTCCACTGACTCAGACTTCACTTCAGTGATTAATTTCCAACTGTTGAGAAGAACATGATACTTTTCTCCCCGGGGGGGGGGGGGGGGGGGGGATTTGTGTTAGTGTAAGAAAAGTGTAAGAAGAAGGGGGGGGGGCTGGTCTGTTCAGTTGGTTTGTTTATAGTTTGAATGAAAATCGTCAGTTTTCATTGGAGCGTTATTTTTGTGTTTGTGGCCTATCGGTAACGATTTCTAAGATCAGCTGATTGCATAAAAATGGCTCTGTAATTTGAACTTTGCAAATAATTTCTTTTCACAATGGACAGTGACAAGCACATTCAAAAATGAATGCCGATTGAAGAAATCTATTTATATTATAATTGTGAAAGTTCGTCACTTGGGTCTCCTAAAACTTCGGATCCACTAAACTTACGAATTTGAAAACATTAACGGTGGTTCAGAATCGTTTAAAGGGTGCACAGTTATATCAAGGAGTCTGAAGTCGCTGTTGTTTTATTTTCAGTTTTTCATCAGTTTCGTTTAGATCTAATCTTGGGAAAATCCGTCTTCTAACTAAGACGCCATTGTAAACAAGTAAGGTTTCCGTTCACAAGCAGTGCGCAATGTTCCCACTATGACTTGACGATCGATTCTTTTGAGTCCGTTCATCAAACGACTTCCTCCAATCGCAAATATGTCAAATTTTTATTGAAGATGGATGGGTACTTTTTACACTGAAAGCAAGACAAATGAACAAGCTTTAAATATGTATGCCGAAAAATTAACGAGCGCCTGATTCCACCACGTCATGACACATATATAGCGGCCGAAAATATAGCAGCTTCCTGTGTTAATTAAATTACAAATTGTTGTAAGTCTTTTCTTAGACTTTTGTCTGTGTCGTGACTTTATGTGTGCCAATCAGTTATCCACCTGTATGCTTTTGTTTTTTATTGACTTGTATTTTAGACAAAATACTAATTAATTTTTATAGTTATCCTCCCAGCAGAAGAAAGCTAAGTAAACTGCTTTTATGCTTTTTAGTGGCGTTGTAGTAGTTGTTTCATTTGATGAGTCAGGAAGCATTCCCAAAGGGGGGACATTAACATGTTCTTATGCACAGCAGAATTGTAAATGGGCTGATTTATCAATGTCATGCTCATACTGTGCCAGAACAACATAGGGGGGACTGCTGCTTTTTCTTTCCTCTTCCTTACTATCGTCATTTTTCCTCTACTTCTTTTGTATGTTTGTCATTCTCTTGTGACCCGCTATTTCCCGGGTGCCTTGATAGTCGAAGCAGACTTTGTGCTGTTGAGGTTAGAGAGGTGAGCAGAGTAAGTCTGATTCCCTGTAAGGACTTTTCTGTTGACATCCACCCCTTGACTCTCATATGACCTTTCGCAATTGCAATAAATCCTTTCTAAAGCAAAAAACTGAGTCAGGAAACAGTCGATGACAACAGTGCTGGCTCAGAGTAAAGCTTGGCTCATTATCTCCCCTTTTTTATGTGTGTAATCTGCTTAAGCTGCTGCTACATGTATCGTTAGTTATCTTAGAATTTTTACTCTTTTGTTCATAAAATGTTGTAATGTAGGAGAAAGGGTGGAGTTTATCTTCTTTCTTCTTCTTCTCTCTCTCGCTCGAGATACCGCAGTGTTAATGACAGTTAATGTTCTTTCTTTATCCTCGACCTTATGAAGTTGCGAGCGCCGTTAAAACTTTACTACTAAACTCAAACTAAACTGCCAGTACCCGTGTGTATGTGTGTGACTGTCTATCATGTGACTCTCTCACCCGACTGAATTTTCAGATATCCGGATCGCTGAAATGACTAACTGGGTAGCGCGCCATTGTTGTGTGGTTTGCGGTGAGTAGGGGCTTGTCATGCACTCTCACTGGGTTCCCAGCTCAGACTTCACCGAATGAACTAAAGTCACACTTTTTGTATGCCGTAGGTCCTAGCTTTCACTATTAAAATATAGCTCTACATGAGGAGTCCACTGAAAGACGAGCATCGTCACAATCTGGAAATTGTGAGGGTGTCAATTTTAAAACTTTGTGGACTCATAACTTCACATTTGTTTGACTGGTGGTTTATTTTATGTTTGTTGGATGGGAAATCTAACAACAATAATCAACCAGCATCGTGCAGTTGAGCAGAAGTACAGTTATGAGTCGACTAGTGTTCAAAATTGATACCCTCACCATTTTCAGTTTATGACTATCCCTGTTTTTTCAGTGAACTCCTCATAGTTGTCCTTGTATAGAGCCGAGATACCTTATCTTGTTGTCCTTGTAGAGAGCCGAGATACCTTATCTTGTTGTCCTTGTATAGAGCCGAGATACCTTATCTTGTGCTATGATTTTTCCTATTTTAGAATATAGTTTTAGTCTCTGCTTTGACCTGTGTGCCTTTGAAGTGAACTTACAGAGAGGAATGCACAATAGAGACTGTATAAACGTGCTCTCTTCATTGGGACCCAGGATTTGGAACATCTTAGCTGAGTCTGGCCCAACAGAGTGAAAATAATGATAATAATAATAATAATAATAATAATAATAATAAATAGCATTAAGGCTATATTGCGCATTTCCATTTTCTAAAAAAAATGCTCAATGTGCATTTCATCGGAAAAGACATCACATCTTAAAAATTAATTGACATACATGTACATAAAATAAAGTATTTTACATATATTTAATATCTATTTATACATGTAAAAATTTATATGAGAAAAACAGTCTCGCAGTGAGGTTGGAAATGCATTCACTAAAAATAGACAATGCAATAAAAATTCACAAACGGTCACAACAAAATCGAAATGTGAGTAATTAGATGATTTCATTAAAGTATTTGTTCTGTACAGATAGAAAAACATTTTGTGCTGTGGATGACAAGTCATGCTGAATGGGGCTTGAGGCTTCAGTCAGAGAGTGAACGGTACCGCCTGTGGGACCTTTGACCTGTGGTTGTTATACCGAACTTTTGCTAAAACAGTTTGGAAAATAAAAAAAGGAAAGTAAAACAGTTCGGGTTTTTTAAAAATAAAGTATATATAAATAAATATATATATATAATTAATTTATCATCTCTATTGATTCGGCACTTATATGACCTTTTATTGTGTTGCAAGTGCCGTAAAACTCTTACTAAAACTAAACATCTCTGTTGATGTAGAGTAGACGTCAAGTCAAGTGGAAGCCTAGCTGACATTTTCCTGGGACTACTTGCTAGTGCTAGGACATTCTGTCCCCTTCATATTAACACCTTTCTTCTCACCATTAGGCATTGCCCTGTATTTTATATATATATATATATATATATATATATATATATATATATATTTTTTTTTTTTTTTTTTTTTTTTTTAAATAAATTTTTATGTGTGTGTGTGTGTCACGACAAGTTGGAATCGGGTGCTCGTCAATTTTTGCACGTGTGGAATTATTGGTATCATCTTAAAGCTTGTTCATTTGACCATCTTTCAATTTAAAAAAACCACATCTCGCTTATATAAAAGTGGAAATATTTGCTACTGAAGGAGGTGGGGGTGGCCTGGTTTCGGAGATAAAAATAGCTGAAGTTTGTTGATTTCCAAAGCTTGAGAGTCTTTGGGAACTTAAACTTTACATTTGCTGTTCCTTTAATCAACGTTTTCCTGTAAAATCCTCACAGAAAATTAATATTTCTAAAAAAGGACTTATATAAGGTGTTGAGCCAAAAACAAAAACTGGAAGAAAAACAATTTGTCAAACTGGACGAATAATGCCAGTATCTTCGTTTGCATTATTTTGACGAGCGCATGATTTCACCACGATTCCTCATGTATTTGTTTGTTTTTGAAAAATTATACGTAGATCTAGATCTTGACATAATTCTAGTATGTAGATTGTCATGACGTGTATGTGTGTGCCAAGATTCGGGTCAGAGGCTTCTATTCCAGCATACGTAACGCAATAAGGAAGGACAGAGACATTTATAATGAGATAAGATAAGCTATGATACGGTAGATGAGATAAATCTGTATTTTCCATATACGGGATTCATTTCGTCGGCGGAGAATTCTAACCGTCCAACTCCGATTTCGTAAATTTTGCAGGAGAGACAAAAAACTGAATTCAAAGGCTCCTATGGGGATTTACTATCTTTAAATGCGCTAGACTGGAATACATGACTCTACTTTTAAGTATTTAAAACAAAATTGCCGAAATTTTATCATTTTAAGTGCTAAACCAGAGTTGTACGGATAGACCGCTCAGTTTTGGATTTCTAACCGTCCAAGTGTCGACGAACGAATTGTTCGTTTAGAATTCTCCAACCCGGCGGGGACGCCACGCGCTTCGTTACGTCTAACTCAGTCATCGTGACACGTTAGTGTTACCGAACAACTCGAAATGACTACACCTGCAGTCAATCCAACAGGAAGCCTACTATAAAAGTTCTAATTAGTACTACATAGTACTGTAGATCTAGAATCTAACAATAATACTGTTTTTATATCTAAAACTGAACGTCGCACTTTATTTCCACATAATTCTAATTAGGCAATGGGCTTGTCGACAGATTAAGTGCGTCGTTAAGTTTTTACTATAAAGCTACTATTTGATCCTCCATTCTCAAGGAAATTGTGAGAAGGATTGGTTTCTTGTCTAGCTACAAGAGAGAGAGAGAGAGAGAGAGCGAGAGAGAGAGAGAGAGAGAGAGAAGGGGGGGACTGAGAGAGAGAGAGGGGGGGAGGGGTCTGAAAGAGAGAGAGAGAGAGAAAGAGAGAGAGAGGGGGGGGGCAGAGAAGAATTTCCGTATACGAATTGTCTTCATGGAGCTTCTTTTATGGCCAATTTTTCCTGTTTGAAGTACAGATTTTGTCGCAGTGCTTGCTCTCTAGTCACTAGCATAATAGTTCTTTCATTTATCATTTTCCTCCATGTTTTCCTGTCCTCGGTTATTTCTTCACTGATGCTGACATCTACTCCAAGCTTAGATAATCTGTTTTTGCAGATGTCTTTGTACCTCAGTTTTGACCTTCCCCTTGGTCTCTTTCCCTGGGCAAGTTGTCCATAGAGAAATTGCTTCGGAATCCGGTTGTCGTCCATTCTCTTGACATGGCCCAGCCATCTCAATCTTCTTAAACTCAGGATTATTCGTATAGTTGATTCATTATGAGCGACAACAGCAGCATCACCGGCAAAGAAAAGGTCTCGTATTCTTGTTTGGTTTGTTGATTTTGGTCTTGGCTCGAAGTCGAGCAAGATTGAAAAGCGACCCATCAGTTCTCCAGTGGAAGAAACTGAAATGCTTCTAACTCTAAAAACATGGTTTAACTTGGTTGGAAGACTCTAGAAGTAATATGATTTTTTTAAAGCTCAACTAAACCTCATATAATGCATCCCCAACTAATGTATGGCCTAATTAAATAACACATTTTACATAGAAAGTCATCAAGATGAGGTTTACCATAGCAGCATCCAGTGTCAACAGGAATGAATTATCCTCTTGTCCAAGCACCATTATGAGGCTTTAAAATGCTCTACCCAATGAAGCTAAAGCTCTGGTTGGCTAAAAATAACTACATAAACCAAAACACAATACACTGCATGTCAAATTAGACTTAACCGTGGGTTTTGACTTGCGCACTGGTGACGTACTCAGTTCTAGATTGTCATAGAACTTGTGGTAGTCAGATGGCACAACAGACTTCATTTCTTGCATGTGTTATTAAAGTTCTCTATGGACGAATTAAACTTTCTACCCTGGTACAGAGGCAGTCCCTTCATGTCTTTATGGAGAATGTCTGTGGACTCGCCACGCTTCAAAGGTAGATGTGACCAGTCATCATCAAATCTCAGTTTGTATTTAATTTGACCATCTGGTGTGTAAACTCTGGTTGGTTAGTTTGATGAAATCAGAAAAGATACAATGAGTCAAATACTTGACTACATATGGCTTCACTTTCCAACTTTCTTCCATTAGCCTGACATAATCAGCTGTGTAGTAGATGTGCTGTGAGCACTGTCCAACTCCATCTGTGTATAGCCCTTCTCCAGGAATTTTAATGTTACAGTTTTACCATTGACAGAGCTGAAATGTAACAGTGCAGAACTCATTGTGACTTTGCAGTTCTGATACAACCACATCCATCTGAATATAATGATCTGGGGTCAAATCAGATGACAAAAAAATCAGCCACACAAGGAGCAAATTTATTTACAGTCAGAGCACCTTTGCATTCATTTGAGACATAACATACACAGTCCTTGCTCTCTAGTTCCTATACTGTGAAATTGTGTTCCTATACTGTGAAATTGTGTACATTCAATTTCGTCTTGTAGTACAAAGCAGAAGCATTGGTGCGTGGATATAGCAGAACTGATTGCTGGTCCATTTTGATGTACATGTATTTGATTTTGGGGCTGTCTTTTTTGTATGTCCCCTCTTCCACATTCCCCTCCTCAAAGCCCACACAAAGATGACACCTATCTTTTCGAGGATGGAACCATGACAGGTTCATAGCATTGATCTTCTCTTTAAACTTGAAGGTTTAAAGACTCATACTTTTCTTGATACAAACGGCGGTACATTGCCTGTAAGCTCTGGAAAACAGGTTCCAAGCATAACTTACTCTTACTGGAGTCCTTCGGCAATAGTGAGACGGCAACTTGGGCAGATCACGAAGAAACTGTTTAAGTACCTTTGATGCTGTAGTCTCCTCCCTAACCCTTTTTCTCTGAACTGGAACCTCACCCTCTGCTACACCCAACCCACATGTGAGAACAATGTGAACACACTAGATCTAGTAACAAAGTACAGGACTTAAGAAGAAAACCGTGCACTCTTTGACTCTGGCCCCATTCACTCGCAGATGGGACTTCATGGACCACGATCTTCTGCTTTCTCTCTCCTTTTTCTCCACAGGCTCGACACAGTCGACCAACCCTTTAACAAAAGCAACCTTTTTCTGATTTTACATTTATTTAAAACCAAACGCCTCCATCAGAGCAAAACTTTATCGCCGTGTTCCACAATGGCGAGCTACCTAAACGAATTAGAAATATACGGTTAGAATTTCTCTTTAAAACAAGACTTTTGTCTGTCAAAATTGTTCTAGATTTTAATAGGACATAGCCATTCGTCATGTCGATCTATTTTAAGGAAAAAAGAATTTTATTTATAATCAAACGCCTCCTTCAGAGCGTAACGTTATCGCCGTGATCCACAATGGCGGACTACCTAAACGAGTTAGACGGTTAGAATTCTTCAGTCACGGAAGTCAGTCGGAATATACGGTTAGAATTTCTCTTTAAAACAAGACTTTTGTTTGTCAAAATTGTTCTAGATTCTAATAGGACGTAGCCATTCGTTATGTCAATCTATTTTAAGGAAAAAAGCAATTCGAGAAAATTTGGAGTTAGACGGTTAGAATTCTCTGCCGACGATTTGTTTAGTATTTTACAACCCCCGCCCCCCCCCCCTCTCTCTCTCTTTCTCTCTCTTTCTCTCTCTCTCTCTCTCTCTCTCTCTCTCTCTCTCTCTCTTCTCTCTTTCTCTTTCTCTCTCTCTCTCTTTTCTCTCTCTCTCTTTTCTCTCTCTCTCTTTTCTCTCTCTCTCTCTCTTTTCTCTCTCTCTCTTTCTCTCTCTCTCTTTCTCTCCACTCTATTTCACATACACACACACACACATACACACACATACACACACACACACACATAGACACACACACACATACACACACACACACACACACGTACATACACATATGCATTGCTGCTCAGTTATATTATGCATGTGATTGTAAGCCTACGTGTGTGTGCATGTGTGTGTTTATGTGTATGTATGTCTGTGTGTGTCTATGTCTGTGTGTGTGTGTGTGCGTGTATGTGTAGGTGTGTGTGTGTGTGTGTGCGTGTATGTGTAGGTGTGTGTGTGTGTGTGTGTGTGTGTGTGTGTGTGTACACGTGGTGAAACACCAAACCAATGTGCCAGGGTCTGGACAATAACGATGTATCTTATCTTATCGTATCTTATCTTATATATTCACACATATGAAATACTCACACAAACAAACCAACAATCATACTCATAATATATGGGTCTAAATGAACCATTGTCAACAATCATAATGTTTACGCTAGATACATAATAAACCGTATCTGTGTTCATTCCTTTCTCTATGTGTGATCTGTGGGTGGTTGGCGGATGCTCTGGTGTAGTTTGACCTGAATTCTTTCCTATCAAACAACTGTCGTCATGTCTTCTGTTTGTGGGTGGTTGGTGGGTGCTCTGCTGTGGTTTGCTCCTTCTTTCCTATCAAACATCTATCGTCCTTATCTCCCCTCCTTTTTTTTTTGTATTTGTTACTCTCTTGTAACACCTCTAATCTTCAGCACTTGTAACTTATATGACCTTATCGTGTTACAAGTGCTGTAAAACTTGTAACTTATAATTTTCTGAAAAGCGACCGGATTGCCAAAGACCTTATGCTGCAATCTGTCTTTGGAATGCCGTAGTGCCATCCCTTGGAGCGCTGCAAGTTAAAGCGTTAAAGGTTATTAATTCTCTTTTTTAAATGGAGATTTTTAATACCTTATTGTGTTACAAGTGCCGTAAAACTCTTACTAAAAAAAAAACGTTCGTCAGTTTGTGTGTTACCTTCTTGCAACACCTATAATCCCCGGCACTGATGTGACCTGATTGTGTGACTTGCAAGTGCCGTAAAACCATCGCTCAAAGTGAAAAACCTGTACACTTGTGTTATTGTCGGTGTGATGAAGATGAAATAATTAGACCTAGTTTATGTGTGCTTAGAATTGTGTACTGCATAAATTGTACATGGCAGGCAGAATCTGTCTGTCTGTCTGTCTGTCTGTCTATCTATCTATCTATCTATCTATCTATCTGTCTATCTATCTATCTATCTATCTATCTGTCTATTTATCTATCTATCTGTCTGTCTATCTATCTATCTATCTGTCTATCTATCTATCTATCTATCTGTCTATCTATCTATCTATCTATCTGTCTGTCTATTTATCTATCTATCTGTCTGTCTATCTATCTATCTATCTGTCTATCTATCTATCTATCTATCTATCTATCTATCTATCTATCTATCTATCTATCTATATATCTATCTATCTATCTATCTATCTATCTATAATATACCCCACTTTGCCCTCCCCCCCTCCCCCACCTTACCCCGACCCTCCTTCTATTTTGTGTTTGTTACTCTCTTGTAACACCTCTAATCTTTGACACTTATATTTTGACCTTATCGTGTTACAAATGCTGTAAAACTCTTACTAAAACTGAACTGTTTCAGTGAGAGCAGCGCGGGAAGCCGGCGAGTGATGGGCGGACAGGTGTCGGGGGCCGACCATGAGCCGACACAGCGGTCCTCTCACCTCTAGATCCACATCCACATCCAGGGCCGCGGCCAGCAGACAGGGAACCATCCACACGGACAACCCAGAGCTGCTCAAACTGCTCCGAGAAAATTCCGCAGACGCGGCTCTCTACGACAAGACACGCGCAAAATCCAAGACACCCAGAAATACGGGTTCAAAGACACCCAGAAACCAGGAATCCAAAACGCCCAGAAATCCGGATACAATTGAGACACCCAGAAATCCGAATACAATTGAGACACCCAGAAATCCGAATACAATTGAGACACCCAGAAATCCGAATACAATTGAGACACCCAGAAATCCGAATACAATTGAGACATCTGCAAAACCCGAGGAGAAAGCGAGAGTGTCTTGGGGGAAAGTGGACAGCAAAGACGATGCCGACTCGGGACATTTTGAAGGCGAGGAATATCTGGTGTCCGATCTGAAGCAAGGGGCCGGGCAACAGAACGATTCCAAGCAAGGGGCCGGGCAACAGAACGGTTCCTCTGTCTCCCACAGTACGGCGCGAGGAGGTAGCGGCGGTGACGTAGACAAGCGACAACGTTCTATGAACGATTCTGTCGCCGGGAAAAACGACACTAGATTTGAAGAGGCGAGATTTGGCGAGGTGAGACGTGACGTGTCCGTCAACTGGGATTCTGAGAACTACGACACAGCTGGGAAGGTCGCTGTTGTCGCTGGCAGAAGTAGCGGTGGTGGTCGCGGTGACGGTAAGGAAACAGTAGAACCCTCCGAGATAAAAGACTCCAGGGAACCACAGGGAGAGGCAGACCGCCCCAGCCACCAACAGCCGTTTGTTTTGTCTGACGTGGCCGAGTCTGACCGGGACACGGTGAAAAGCGCGGGGTCTTCCAGCTCGGAGCTCGCACGGATCCGGAGCCCATCCAGAAAGTCACTGAACTTCGGGTTTGAAGACGCCTTAAAACCGCCATCGCCTGTGAGCGGCGCGGCAACGAAGAACCAGCAACCCGAGGGTGGGGACAATCGGAATGACAATCGGAATGAGCAGAAACCCGGCGTGGATAAGATTAAGAATGACGGAGAGAGTGTAAGAGCGGAGGTTGAGAAAGAAGACGGAGACGAGAGGGATTCTCAACACAACACGCCCACAAAGCGGCTCACCTCAGAGGACGATCCGTCTGCTCGTACAGCGACAGCCACCCGCCAACCGCTCGCCCAAAGACACCCACCACCCCCTCCCACCACCTCATACAGCGGCGCGTCACCCCGAGCATCCAAATCTTCCTTCCAACCGCCGCAGCCGTCTGTCTCTAGCTCCGCGGTCATCAACCCCAGATTGTTCGAGAACTCCCTAGAGGACCGGACGCTGCACCTGGACAACGCCTCCCACCCCCGCTTCTCGGCGCCCTACTCCTCACAGAGACTCAAACCCCGCGGGGACACGGCCAAGCGCTCTAGCGTGTTGACCACCGCAGCGTCATCATCGTCAGTCACCGCTACACCCAGGGACAGTCTCCACCCGGCGTCAGGTGACGCTAATTATAGTAACAGCCAGCAGCAGAGAGGAAACGAGGCACCGAGCGAGGGTCGTCAAGGTCACCCCCCGCCGACCGAGTCTGTTGTGGCAGACAGCCTTGACCTTGGCTTTGAGAAAGACAGTCTAGAGGGGATCGAGAGCGACGATAAGGTGAGAGCCGAGAAGGACAGCAATAACGAAGGTAGGATAGTCGATAACGACGACAACAACGCTGCTTTCCGAGCTGACGAAAAGGACGATACGGCGAACGACAACAACAACAATAATAACAACGACAGGCTAAGTCAAGCTGACAACGACGGAAAACGCAGCAACGTTGTCGAGAACGGGGAGAGTGAAAGTGTACCCGACACAGACAGATCAAATCCCACCCACAACACAGACACAGCACACGACACTGACACAGCACACGACACAGACACAGCACACGACACTGACAGAACTAATCCAGCACACAACACACACGCCAATCTTCCCGAACTTTCGGGTCAGCCTGAGCAACCTCCGACACTAACAAACAACGCAGCAGACGTCAAAACTGCGCCGCCGATATCCTCACCACCGCATCACAACCCCCGGGATCCGGAGGAGAATAACCGAGACTTTGTCGTAAAACCGGATTTTGAAAGACAGCGTTCGAATTCAGACGATACCATCAAAAATGAGCAGATCGATATTCAGCCAGTGAGCGACCAAGAACAGCGATTATCCGCACCCCCGGACGATTTTCTAGAACCGAATCCACGACCGCTACCTCAAGCGGGTGACCAGATTCCGGAAGAACCGGTCGAGTTCGTCTTAAAATCGGATCCCCAAAAACAGGGTTCTTCTCGCTACTCGTCGGCGCAGGGGAGCGGCAGGTTTTCCCACCGAGCCCGACACTCGGAAGTGACGTCAGTGACACAAGCCACGCCCCTAGTCACGCCCCTCGGCGTCACCAGCTCAGCGGCCGCACATCACTCAAACCGGACCACGCCCCTGTCGAGGAAAGTCTACGTGGAGTCTCCGACCTTCACCAGGGAGGAGGAAGACGAGTACCGGTTTGTGAGCAGTCGGCTGGAGGGAGTTGAGGAGGAGGAGGGGGAGGGGCGGGCGGAGACCTACAGAGAGCTCGACATGGCGGCCATACAGAGCCAGGGGGGGTTCAGTTCTATCCCGGCCCCTGGGAGAGGCGCTGCGGCTGGGCCGGAGAAACGTGTGCGCTACAGCGACATGGAAGGGAGCCGCTACGAGGATCGGTCTGGGCCTGATCCGGATATGATCGGTTCTTACAGCAAAGCTGGTGGTGGTGGTGGAGGGGAGAAGCGTGGTACCGGTTATCCACCGCGCGGCGCCGACTCGTATGGTGGAGCCCCCCGGCAGAACCCGGCCGCCTACCCCAACGACCGCTACAACAGCTGGGAGGCCGCCGACAAGGAAAATGTTCCGGATCGGTACCCAGAAGATCCGAGGAACCGGAGGAACTACGGATACGGTTCCGGTCAGCCCCATGAACAGCAATACGGTGGGGGGTATAATAATGTGAACCCGGCTGCACAACAGCAACAGCGACAACAGCAACAGCAGCAACAGCAACAACAGCAGTACGGAGACGGCAACCCTCAGGGGTATGCCGCGCAGCAGTCATACTCCAATCAACAACAACAACAACAGAGGCAACCACCGCCTCAGTACGGACAACAACCGCCACCACAACAACAACAACCACAACAACAACAGCAGCAACAGCCGGCGGTGAAGGGCCTCTCCCTCCCCACAGGCCCCTCCTACGACCCGGCCGACGAGGAAGACCTACAGAGAGAGACCACGTACCAGATGGGGCTCCGCACGCGCATACAGGACGCTCACAGACGCGCACAGGAGGTGCACATACCCCGCCTCACCCTGGACCAAGACACGCGCGCCGGTCAAGGTCAGGGTCAGGGTCAATATCGTCAACCACCACAACAGCAGCAGTACGCTGCAGGGTCACGTGGTATGGTGTCGATGGACTTCGCCCAAGACTCTCTCGACTACGGAGGAGGAGGAGGAGGAGGAGGAGGAGGTGAGGTTCTTGGGTTCGGTGAGTATTATGACGATAACAATTACAACAACGATAACAACGATGTTGATGATGACGGGGCGACTTTGACGACGGGCAGACAGACGTACGTCTACCCACGCGACTCTCTCGACGTCTACCGACAGCCTCAGCCTCAACAGTATCATCAGCACCAACAGCAGTATCAGCAGCCGCAGCAGTATCAGCCAGCCAGCAGTAGGTTGGACAACGTTCAGTTTGACAGCCAGGACTACTCGGACTACGAAGACATCCGGCAGCCCCGCGTCAACCCCCAGGTACAACCCCGCTTTTACAACCCGCTCTACGACCGCGGGCCGGAGTCGCTGCAACAGCAACAACAACCACAACAACAACAACAGCAACAGTATCATCAACAGCAACAACAGGGCGGGAATTTTGACACGGCCAGAAGTAACGCGGACGAATCTTTCCGTGGAGACTTCCCGATGGAAGCAGCGAACCCCAGCCCGCCGAAGTACGACTACGTGACACACAACAAGGAAGACTACGGCAAAAAGCCGGAGAAAAGCTACGCCGCCCTGCACAACATCCACAAGGAGGAGAAGGAGAGAGCGCAGGATCTGTTTATCCAACCCAAGCCCAAGGGGAAGGGGGGAGGTATCCTGAAGAACAAGAAGCAGCGAAGCGAACCCACCAGCAGAGAGGGGTCTGAGGCAGGAGACTACTACCCTGGGCCTCAGGGGCAGAGGTTCGGACCCCAGGAGGAGGTGGTGGCGGAGGAGGAGGGGATGAGTGCTGCTGAACAGGTGAGGGGAGACTTGTTGGTGGG
>NW_004798773.1:12202-13163 GCF_000002075.1 Aplysia californica | reverse complement strand
TTCATCGTAATCGAGTATCTCACGGTCTTTCTGATGGGATATTGTATCCCTCTCAGACCGGGTTGGTCCTAAAAGGCAGGGTCGGAACTCAACTTGCTGAAAGGTCTAAATTATATATATATATATATATGTGTGTGTGTGTCAGTGAGGGCGTAAGACACATGCATAAGAAACAGTTACTTTATAATATTATATTACAAAACTTGGAATGCCGGGAAGTGTCATCTCTGACTCAGACGTGTTGACGTGTAATGACCTTCCTTCCTTCACAGTCGCTAATTGCCGTTGCACATTCTCCTTTTTTCCCGACCAGTCCATGTTCTTATGTTGTCCTTCCACGTTACTCTTTGCCATCCCCTGGCTCTCTTGCACTACACCCTTCCTTCAAACACCTCTTTCACAATGGTGTCATGTCGTTTTAAGTGACCAAAGTTCATGTATTGAATTTTTCTACGTTTTTATTTTGTACATGACTGGTGGGTGGTTGGCGGGTGCTCTGTTGTGGTTTGCTTCTTCTTTCCTATCAAACGTCTATCGTCTTTATCTCCCCTCCTTCTTTTTTGTGTTTGTTACTCTCTTGTAACACCTCTAATATTCGGCACTTATAGGACCTTATTGTGTTGCAAGTGCATTAAAACACTTACTAAAACTAAAACTAAACTTCCTATCTTCAAGCACCTCTTCCACAATGGTGTCATGTCGTTTTGACTGGCCAAAGTATTGTATTAGTCTATATTTTGTTTTAGTCATATATGACTGTAATGGCTTTGATTTAAATGAGGACCTATAGATGGACGTCAGCTGTAGTTTAAGAACAAGAGAAGAGTTGAATCATTTCTTCCAGCTAGACGGTTAGAGTACGACACCACCGGCGGTGTGTTATCTTACTGCGGCAGCACGCGGTGAGGGAGACATGAGGTTCTGGTAGTACTGTGTGTATGTGTGTGTGTGTGTGTGTGTG
>NW_004798773.1:9384-11088 GCF_000002075.1 Aplysia californica | reverse complement strand
GTCTCTCTCTCTCTCTCCCCCCTCTCTTCTCTCTCCTCTCTCTCTCCCCCCTCTTTCTCTCTCCTCTCTCTCTCCTCTCTCTCTCTCTCTCACTCCCCCTCTCTCTCTCTCTCTTTGAGTGTACAGTTAGAGGAAGGGATTATCTCCCCAACCCCTCGGCTTCTGCCTACAAATATCGCCCTTGTCGGCTCCTCATCCGGGATGCATATTTCGCTGCGCCCGCAACTGCGTCACAGAATTGGGGGTAAAAATTAAATGTGCAGAGGGCTTTTCGTCAGAACTCTGTTTATGAGTAAAGAGAGGCATCATGCCTACGCATGAAGCAGTCTGATGTGTGTGGAGGAAAAAAACTAAACAAAACCAAAAACCAACCGACAAACAAACAAACGAACAAACAGCAAGATAGACAGAAGGAACTGACGGAAAGTGGAGAAGCTGAAATGGGTGGTTGGTGGGTGCTCCGGTGAGGTTTGCTCCTTCTGTCCCATCAAGCATCTTAGTACTGTTACTGTCCTTATCTCTCTTCCTTCTTTAGTTGTGTTTGATGCTCTTTTGTGACAACTCTAATTCCGGCACTTGTATGACCTAATTGTGTTGGAAATGTCGCAAATTACTATAAACAACAAAGAGGAACCAAGTGATGTTGCCTTTTCAGCCATGTGCCTTAGTCTTGTAGACAAGAGAAAGTCGTCGATTTATTTTGCCGTCAGTTTATTTTGTCATAAGCTCTGAAAAAGAGCAGACGAAGCTGTTCTAGTAGCTTTTTCTCTGAGACCGTCCCCTGTACAGACGCCACTTAATCCCATTTCCCCCTTTGCGTTAAAAAAAAAATCATTAAATAAAAGACACTGTGTAAGACGGCCGCCAGGACCTGTCTAAGATAGCTACGTTTCTCCCCAGCGATGTGTGGCGGTCTTACACAATTTCGGTAGGTGGTTGGTGGGTGTTTTGGTGTGGTTTGCTGCTTCTTCTTTCCTATCCAACATCTAGCGGCTTGATCTCTCCTCCTTCTGTTTTATGTTTGTTACTTTCTTGAAACTCCTCTAATCTTCGGCACTTATATTATGACCATATTGTGTTGCAATTGCCGTGAAACTCTTACTAAAGCTAAACTAAAAGAAAATTGCGACTGTATAGTATAGATTGTGAAGCGCATAGAGCCTGCTGTTGAGCAGGGATTTGCGCTATATACAAATGCTATCTATTATTATCTATTATTATTATTATAAGATAGAGAGACGGAAACGACGAAGAGAAAGGAAAGGAAGAAACAAGTATGGCATACCCATGGCTCCATTCACTCTTCAGCCACCCGCCTGTCTCCTTGTCCCATCTCTGTGTCTTGGAACGTGGTGACTAATGAGAAAAGACGTTTTGCTTTACGAGTGACTTCTGTGAGCTAATGGACTCTGCTGCTTAAGGGACTCTTTTCGCATAAACTGCACGTGTACTT
Source organism: Aplysia californica (assembly GCF_000002075.1). NCBI lineage: Eukaryota > Metazoa > Mollusca > Gastropoda > Aplysiida > Aplysiidae > Aplysia > Aplysia californica. Next base: position 9,635 of record NW_004798773.1, on the reverse strand, counting down.
GGAGCTAGCTGTACGTGTCTCGTGAAAAGCCTTGAATGTTTTTTTCTAATTAGATGGGTGGTTTCTGTTTTGCCCACCACTCTCTGTATTTCTTTGTCTGTCTGTCTGTCTGTCTGTCTGTGTCGTTTTTCTTTTTCTGTCCCAAATTTGATGCAACGAAAAAGTATGTATACATATTTATGCCTATCTTGCTATCGTTAAATTAGAAAATTTGGGTGTGTTGAAGGCCTTGCCAGTATACAGTTTCCGCC
>NW_004798773.1:7593-9070 GCF_000002075.1 Aplysia californica | reverse complement strand
CACACACACAGACACATACCTACGCCCCCCTCAGACCCACACACACATACAAACACACATACACACACACACACACACCGACGCGCGCACGCACGCACACATACACACCCACACGCAAACACACCCACACACACATACGACATACACTCACGCCCACACACACACCCCTCCACTCACACGCACATAGCACGAGTGTTCCCAGACTCCACCGCCACCCCGGCCGTGCCCTGCTCTATAAAACGTCAGTGTCGGTTAAAATAGTCTGTTATCTTCTGGATTTCCTCAATCCCATCCTACGCCGACCCATCATTCTCAGCTCCACTTATTGCCCCCCACCCCCCTTCCCCAACACGCACGGGTTACATTCTAATACGGGGTGCCCATTGCGAATGGGATCGGGTCAGGTCCGGTCGGGTCGGGTCGGGTCCGGTCGTGGTCGATCGCCTCACTCGTCGCCCTAAAACAAACGCGTTTGTTTTAGGGCGTCGAGTCGGGCGCGATCGGCTCTTGCCTCGATAGAAAACCGCAGTTCACCATCGATCTGGCTAGCGAACCGGCCCAACCCGACTCGACCCGACCGGACCCGACCCGACCCAACCGGACTCGACCCGACCCGACCCCCCAATGGACACCCCGTATAAGACAGCCACCCATATTGGAGGAGAAGGGTGGTTGTTTTAGACAGGTGGACGTCTTGCACAATGTCACCATTAATAGAATATAGATTGCTGGTTTTTAAGATTGATACTTTTATAGTAAAGTCCCTATCCTAAACCGTTGAACACAATCAAGTAATCTAGCCGTGCTGTGAACTGTAATGAATGCAATCGACTTGTGTTTCGCCGAGCGCTCACATGACCTTGTGCAGAACTTTGCGAGCGCCGTAAAACTCTTCATCATCATCATCATCATCATCATCATCCAGTGCCAGATCTGCGACAGACATCAATGATCATGGTTCTCCATTTATTCCTTCACTCGGATGCTCTTAAGAAAACTACATTTCCCTGATCTTTCCGCGTTACCCATTTGTTTAGGTTCCCTATGTCAATACTAGTTTAACCAAAAAATAATAAATTAATACACTAGTGAGGAAATATAAGTGGCCGTTTGTACAGGTGATTGTCCTGTACAGGTGGCCGTTAGAGCAGGTCCGACTGTGCTATTAATAATTATTATACCTCATTTTAATGTTGCTGACCCTGCGATACTCCCTCTTAAAGTGCAACGTCAGTCCTGAGGATGGCAAGGTATAGACCTTGAATCTGGTGGTGGTGTAAAAGTACTATCAGTTTTTGACTCAAGAGGGTTCTTAAGTCCGACTTTGAGGGGCGGCGGTGTTTGACCTTTGAACTGCACATTCCGAGGAGGGCATGTCTGGACGCTCAGGAAGAACGTATAAATATATGGGGTTTTAATGTTTGTTATCGCCGTCAGTCCCCTCCCCACTCCCCACAAACCATTCGCCCCTCTACCC
>NW_004798773.1:2593-3704 GCF_000002075.1 Aplysia californica | reverse complement strand
TCTCTCTCTCTCTCTCTTTCTCTCTCTCTCTCTCTCTCTCTCTCGGCTCCTTAACTTTTTTTTTTCTCCTGCCTGGACTTCTTCCACCCTCCCGCCGCGCCACTCCCTCCTACCATCGGGCACCGGCGTTCTCAGTTCTCATTCTCGTCTCTCGCTCACTCGGAGACGGTCGGGGGTTCGTATTCATATGATCGTTTTATATTTTCAGTCTTTCCGGAAATATTCTTCCCCACATAGAGATCCCGGAGAAAGATCGAGCTGTGTGTTGTTTCTCCGTTTGTGTTTTCTGCCAGTTAGAATATTGCTTTGTTTATTTTGTGAGGAGGGTGGGTCCCCCCCCCCCCCCCCCCCCACATTTCTTTCTTTCATTTTATTCCTGCTTCCGCGACTGGATTATTGCCAATGCGTTAGATAACTGGATAAGACACCGGTTGTGTTTGTGTTCCGAGCGATGTGAGAGCTGATGGTGGAACGGTTTCGTTGAAAGAAATTGTGAAAGTTTGGCGTAGTTTTTTTTTTTTTTTTCGTGGTGCGTCTACGGGTTTATTATGAAGGATCTTTATGTGTGTTAGTTTGTTTACGGGGTTTTTCTGTGCTTTTTTTGTGTGTATGATTCCTGTGTTAGTTCATGAACGGGTTTTTTTGTGATTTTTGTGTAGAACTTTTGTGATTCTCTTTGTATGATTTTCATGTGTTTTTTTGTGAGGGATTTGATGTGTATAAATTTTGTGAAGGACGTTTGTTTCGTTTGCGCTATTATTGTCTAGTGATCGAAGCGGAATACTCTTCATTTTTGTTGTTGTTGTTGTTGTTGTTGTTGTTGTTGTTGTTGTTGTTGTTGTTGTCATCTTCGTCGTCATCCTTTTCGTTCTTGGAGAAGAATAGCGTAAAATTTCAATGTTGCGGTTCTTCTTTTTCTTATTCTCCATCATCATCATCATCATCATCATCATCATCATCATCATCATCATCATCATCATCACCACCACCACCGTACCACCACCACCACCACCACCGTTACACCCCTACCATCCTTACTTTATCCCATCTCCATGTTTGCCCACATCTCATCAACTAAGCACCAACTAACACACGCACACCCCCTCCCCAC
>NW_004798773.1:0-2493 GCF_000002075.1 Aplysia californica | reverse complement strand
CCCCCCTCCAGGCTATGACGAGTGTTGCTGAAGGCTCAACGTACTACTGGCTGTAGCACTGGAGTTCGGATCTTCACTTCACTTCAGTGCAGTGTGGTGTATAATCAGTGATTTAGTTAGTGCAGTGTTGTTGTTATTCAGTTGGCTAATTCCAGCAGAGATAGGAAGAGGAAGAGGAAGAGGAAGAGGAAGGAGCCAACCGTTCACCCACCCGTCCATCGGCCCCGTCCGTCCTTCCATCCATCCATCCATTCAGCTGACTGACTCAGCCCCGGGAGTTTCTGTGATAGTTTGTTCTTTGTGTGTCAAATTCCTTGGATAAAACCAGTGCCTCATTCTGCCTTCTCTCCTGTGCCGCCGCCAACCACACTCGCCAGGTAGGATAGGGACAAAGGTGGAGTGCGCTATGTGCGCCGTGCCACCGTGTTTGATTGTTTTGTTTTGTTTGTTTGATTTATTTATTTGTTTGCTTGTTTATGGTAAAGTAATCGTGAGTTGGGCTTGTCTGTTTATACATTGTTTTTTGTTGTTGTCTGCCAGTGGTATTAGAAATCGTCTGTTGGACTTGTTTTTTTGGTACATTTGTTCTTTTATTTGTTTGTTTGTGTGTTTGTTTGTCAATGGTATAGAGGTTGCGTGTGTTGGGCTTATACATTTGTTTGTTTATAGTTTGTTAGTTTGTGTGTTTGTTTGTTTGTCAAATGTAGTACAGTAATCGTTTGTTGGGCTTGTTTTTTTTAAATACATTTTTTGTTTGGTTTTTGGATTTTTTCGCCGAGTCTTTGGTATCTCTAGGTATCGTGTGTTGAGTGTCTATATTTATATACATAATTTTATTTGTTGTTTTTTGTATAGTTATCGTCTGTTTTGTACCTACATTAAATTTACTGTTGGTCTATTGTCCGTTTTAATTTTTTTTTAAAAAGATTTTCGGTTTGTTTGTTTGCTTGCGGGTGTTTAGTGGGTGCTCTGGTGTCGTTTGCTCCTTTTTCCCTCTCAGACATCTATAGGCTATCTTCCTTATAAATAGATCGCTCCTCATTCTTTTTCATTTTTGTTATATTGTCTTGTGACACCTCTGACTCTAATCTTCGGCATTTATATTATGACCTAATTGTGTTGTTGCAAGTGTTGTACAACGCTTTCTAAAACTAAAAAAAACCGAATTGTTTATTCCTTTATCGTGTGTTCGTTTCTCTGATCTTCGGTTTGTTTGGTATTTTTTTTTCTCATCTTCAATTCGTGTGATAAGCTGCCTTCCTGTTTTTACTCGTCCGTTTGACTGTTTTTCATAATATACACTTTTGGGTTTTTTATGGTGTTTTTTCCCCATGTTGTTGTGGGTGCTTGCAGTGCGCCATTGGTACTTCCTACTGTGTCTGTCTGTCTGTCTGTCTGTCTGTCTGTCTGTCTGTCTGTCTGTCTGTCTGTCTCTGTGTCTGTCTTTCCTTCTGTCCCGTCTGTTTTAGTTTTCCCTTGCTCTAAATGACCATTATTACATTGACTCAAAATTTTGAAACATGATCACTTTACGCCAAAGGAATCTAGATCTAGTGCCAGCGAGCAAGGGCTCATTCTATATTTTGGTTTTTAGTAACAGTTATCCTGCTCTTGCAACACAAATAAGTCATGATACAAGTGCCGAAAATGAGAGTACAAAATGTATTATTTGAGAGAAACATTCAATGAACAGAAGGGAGAGAAAAGATTTTTATAAGGACGACAGATGTTTGGTAGGAGAACAAAGAAGCAAACCACACCAGAGCACCCGCTAATCGCCCCACTAACCGATGTCTTGTGTGCAATTCCTCGCGTTCTTTATCACATCACTGTGAGGGATCTTGAGCTAGCACTTGTTCGCTGAGGGTGGTTGGCGGGTGCTCTGGCGAGGTTTGCTGCTTCTTTCCGATTAAACATTCAGCATCTACCGCCCTCATCTCTCCTCCTTTTTGTGTTTCTTGTTCTCGAGTACCACCGCTAATTTTCGGCACTTATATTATGATATGATCGTATTCCAAGGGCCGTAAAATTCGTACAGAAACAGAACTTATTCGCCCTGGTTTGGATTTTATAGTGCAAAAAGTTCGTTGTTTGGGCCTTAAACTTTAAACCTAGGCTATCTGAGTTACTCACATAGCCTAGACGTAAACCCATATATGGATAGTATGTTCTTCTCTAGTAACACCTCTAAATCTTCGGCACCTGTGTGACCTAATTGTGTTGCAAGTGCCTAAAGGCGAAAAACTCATACTAAAAAAACTAATACCAACGAGGTGAACAGACGGCTGCCTGTGCTAGTCCGTCGGCTTGACCCCTCTTTAGCGGTCAGTTGTCCTTGCAGTTTCGCCTACTGGACATTGAAGCGTCCGTTTGTGATGCTTTATGTTATCGTTTGGTGTGCATGGGTGGGTGGGAGGTTTGTGGGTCATGGTCTCTGTGCGAGTGGGGCGGGGCAGAGACCTTAAGACCTTAATTGTGTGTGTGTGTGTGTGT
>NW_004798772.1:75728-76983 GCF_000002075.1 Aplysia californica | reverse complement strand
AGGTCAACTCAGTTCACGACGACCTCCCTCAACAAAAGCTTCCACCTTCTTTCAACAACAACAACCACAACCTCCTGACCTCTGACCCCGTCCACCTCAGCGATGACGATGATGGTGATGCTGATGATGATGCTGATGACGATTACTACATGTACTATCATGGCGCAGAAGACTTTATCGACCCCAGCACAAAACTGGATGATGATGATGCGGATGATGATGCTGATGACGATAGCATGTACTACAACAAATATCATGGCGCAGAAGACTCTATCGACCCCAGCACAAAACTGGACGGAATCACCCTGAAAGATCTGACCCCTGAAGAGCTGTACCTCCTGCTAGACGACGAGGACGACATGGTGGTCTCAGAGCTAGATATCATCGTGTTGAGGAGGAAGGTTCTGGGCCGGACGAACGGTCAACGTAGTCAAGCCGAGGCGGAAACGAGAGCTGAAGACAACAACGATGACGACTACGACAACAGTGACGATGACGACGACATCATCATCGTCAACAACAACAACAACAACAACAGCAACAACAACAACAAGGAGGGAGAGGTCGAAAAGAAGAGGATGGGGGATGATGATGGTGTCGTCAGAAGAACGAGGATGGAAGAGAAGGGTAAGAAACAGGAAATGGTCAGAAGAAAGAACTTGGGGGAGGAGGGTGAGAAGGGTAAGGAGGTGGGAATGGTCAGATTCAGAAGGAAGAAGAGGTGGGGCCTTGTTGCCAGAGCAGCCGCCCGTGCACTGTTCAGCGGAGCCTCACGAGGGAGACTGACCACCAGCGGCAGCCGACTCACGCGTCAGTACAACAGACGAGGGTCATTTGGCGACGCCGTCCGGGACTTCAACCGCTTCAATCCGACCAGACAGTCCTCCTTCAACGGTCGGATCAGCGGTCGGTCGGGTCAGGTCGGCAACCACAGGATCACCGTCAGGGACGGAAGTAGCGGGGGCAGACCCACCCTGGAGATCCGCTCCCCCCGCCCTGACGGCTCTACCTACGTCCGGAAGTTCCGGTACCAGCAGTAGAAGGAATAAACTACCTGTCCCCGTGGTTTTAAATCCAAAAAAATTCTTAAATTATGCAAAATGAAATAAAAAATGTGAAATTACGCGAATCGGTTAATTTTAACAAAGAATGATAAAGGAAAATAATCAGAAATTATGCAAAAAATGATCAAATTTTGCTAACGTATGCGGGGAGCATAAAACCACGGGGACAGAACAACAACGATTGACTCTCC
>NW_004798772.1:57410-72997 GCF_000002075.1 Aplysia californica | reverse complement strand
ATGACAGAACATTGCTAAAACTAAAATAGTCCGTCCCATAATTCGTGAACACGTTTGAATTTTGTTGAAGCTATATATAATATATCTCAGCAACCGCTTGTTCGATTATTCTTTTGTGATACATGTGCATGTGCACCCACGACATTAGGAAAATTCGAATTAGGAACATGTAGTTAATTTAGTCCGTACGCCCTTGGATCATTTTGTATCCACGGGGTTGTATTCTTCCCATGTTAGAATGCATGTGAACTTTTAGTACATGTACGAAGATCTCTTTGAAACTTTCAGTATTTCTCAAAAAATCATTTTGGCAGACAGCTATGCAAAACGTACGGATCGGATTAACGATTAAATTTCCTCTTTCTTAAGTGGTGGCACGGAGTTCCCCACGTCGTATGGATACGAGAGTAAAACACGACGTACTCTTTATCATTAGTACATCACAGTCAGTGCTTACACTACAATACATTGCATAATTCATGAAACACGAAAAGATTTTTTAGTTTTAGTAGAGGTTTTACGGTGCTCGCAACTGCATAAGGTCATATGAGTGCCAGAAGATTAGACGGGTTACAAGAGAGCAACAAACATAACATAAAAAAGAAGATGAGATAAGGACGATAGATCATGTTTCATAGGAAAGAGCTTAGAATTAGAAGCAAACCACACCAGAGCACCCGCCAACCTACCATCGAAAAGATGTGCATATTTACTGTTAGGGGCGTACAAAAAAAAATATAATAAAATGTGGCAAGAAGTTAGTAGGCCTACTTAGACAGTATTAGTACGTGTAGTAGTAGTCTCAGCATTGGCCTACCTTTCTTCTGTCAGCGAGTCAGACGAGTCTTCACATCATGGGCTGATGACTTGTCTCGGTTGGATGAACTGTACAGAAGTCCTTCCTTCTCCCAATACTCGTCATCCATACGTGTCACACTGCCGCCAGTAAACATTAATAAACTTTGTCCACTCGAGATATCCCATTTTCTGTTAGCTGTTTGTTGACATCTTTCAATTTAAAGGTTGTATATTTTGAGATGCAACTGTGCCTTTGTTGATCTTCGCCCAGACGAGTTCAATTGGATTTACATATATATATGTAAATGTGGGCTGTAGGATGGCAACCACAATTTGATCAACTTGACATCTTTTGGCTTTTCTGCTTTCTTTAACCTTACTTAATGAGCAAAAGGACCTTGGGTTTAATTTCAGCTGAAGTGGTGCAAATGGTATGCTGTATAGTGTCTAGTCTATGCTCTCTTTGTTGAGCCAATTTTTTAAAAACTTTTATCCTCTTTCCTGCTTGACAGTGCTTGCACTTGTTGGAATTTTGTCCTCTTCTTTCAATACGATACGTGGTGGGTATGATGACGCATTTTATCCATCACTAACCAAGATTGAAGAATAAATGGTTTGGCCAGTGCTGGTAGTATTTTTTCTTTCAATTACAATCCAATTTCAAAATATGTTGCCATTCATTTCCTTGTGACAATCCCTGTTGTCACAATGGAATTTGACTTGAAAATTAGTTCTGCGTTTTCAAGTAAACCATTTTCACTGCTCCCACGGTGTGCAATTATCAGCTGTACTACTCTCCTTTTCCAGCTGGAAATATACATGTATGTCCATCCTTTTCTGTTTGGAATACATGGTGAGCGTTTATAAAAGTTTCGTCAAAGAAGAAAACCTCAAATCCTTTCTCACGGACGTCTTTCAACTCTCTCAAGTGAAGTACTTACTTAGTTTCCTAAAACAACAATAATAATTATTTAATATGATTTCTTTCGCACAGAAATTTTCCCACCATTTGATTTCCTGAACGTAAACTCAACACATCTCACTCACTTGTTTTCCAAATGCATGTCTTCGAATATACATGTAATTATTATATTTATATCATGATTATTGAACAACCAACTTTTCAACTTTCTGCAGTGAGAGTAACAAATTCATTTCTTTCTTCATCAAACATCTGAACAACTGCTCGTCGGACAACCTCCCTTCGAATTCGAAGCCACCCTCTTTTACTTTTAGCTAGGAAAGTCTCTTCTGCCTTCACCCATTTCGTGCTGCTTTAAAATCCATCTTTACAATGTGCTTCTGGTGAAAACCTAAGGCATGCCGAGTTCTTTCTTTTAGAGTATATAATCATGGTATTATTACAAAAGTACAAGTCGTCGTGTATAAAGCTCATCTCTTTGCATCTCAATATTAATATTAAAACGGGAGTAGAGCTGAAGTGCTACCTTTTGAAGAGTGGTGAGTGAGAGTGAGAGCGCGCTTCTTGTCCCTCATGACTCATGGTGCAAACAAATCGTTAACACACCAAAGCGTATTCAACACAAAACTTACAAAGGAACATCCAGATATTTTGTGAAATTGTTCAAAATTCCAAAGCCAGACTACACTTCTGACTTCTACTAGATCTAAATGTGATTCATGTGATGAAAGAAAGGAAGTTTTAAAAAAACTAGATCTAATTTATTTAGTTATTTAGAGAGTCTCGCTCCACGTGCACTAGTGTGTAATGTACACATGTAGTTGAGTAAACAATCCCTCGATTTGAGCAGTGAGCAGCCGCGGTGAATGTGAGTATGGTGAGTTTTCCCTCCGCTCCACGTGCCGTGCCGTCCATTCTGTGGATTGCTAAAGGGCTGTGCTACAGTTACACAATAGAGGGCGACAAACTTGTCCCGGCGGTTTTATGCATCCCGCATTTTAAATTTGAGCAAAATTTGATCATTTTTGGCATAATACCTGATTATTTTCCTTTATCAGTCTTTGTTAAAATTAACCGAATTGCATAATTTCACATGATTTTTGGGCTCAGTTTGCTAATTTCTGAATTTTTCTTGCATACAACGACGGGGACAGGACAACAGTTTCAATACCCATTCTTCATTGAGTTACCATAGACTCTACTACTACTAGTGTAGTACATCTAATACAGTAATAGCAGTAGGCTACATCATGTATGTAATAGGAATAGGCTAGTCGCTTGCACTAATGGCGCCCCGCCACTGGATAGATGTTTGATAGAGAAAGAAGGAGCAAACCACACCAGAGCACCCGCCAACCACCCACGCAATAGAAGTGGGGTTTCTAAGAAAACTGCTGAGAATATCTTGAAAGGTAAGAAATTAAATTTCATCTGGTACTTGACCAGTACAATTAGATCTCTAGTACTCGATGAAGGCCACGAGGGACGCTCACTGATAAAACACAATCAGGAGTTTTAGTTTGAAGTCTTTTACTACCGTATTTGCAACACAAGGTCACATAAGTGCCGAAGATTATGTGTGACATATGTTACAAGAGAGTAATAATAAACACTAAAAAGAAGGAGCGGAGATGAAGAAGAAAGCCGTTTGCAAGGAAAGAAAAAGTAAACCACACCAGAGCACCCGCCAACCACCAGGAAAACTGAAAAGTGTTTAGTAAATGGTTTTTGGACTCCTGACAGAAAAGTCAACATCTAGCTCTGTCTGGCAAAATTTAACCCACTCACTGCCACGCCTGAGCCCTGTCGGGTGCGTTTAGTTTTTACAATTTTTCATTTTTCTTTCGTATGCTTGTTACTCTCTTGTAACACATGCTATATCTAATCTTCTGGCGCTCATAAGACCTTATGCAGCTGCGAGTGCCGTAAAACCTCTACTAAAAAATTTTTTAAAACCATTCCCAGATGTGTTTCAGTTCCGGGCTCGGCAGTCGGAAGGAAGTATGCGACATAAGCCAGTTCAGTTTCGATTTCGCATTGTTATTGCAGTAACGTCCCTTGAATAAGTTACTAAAAATTGGACTTTTTTTTCGAACTCATCCGAAACGAACTAAAATTTAAAAACTACCAACGCTCAGTTACGATGGCGACGGCGTCTCAACGAGGTTGGAACATTGAATTGAAGGACCCATTCGTCAATAAAGCGTCAGATTTAGATCTTTTTGCAGACGATAGTGATGATGAACCATCATACAGAGTTGATAATGAGCATAGGAAAGGAAATAGGAGAGGTGCGGACACAAGTGAAGAAGAAAATTGTGAAGATGATCTAGAATCTAGATATCTAGAATCAGGTGTTCCCAAGGAGTACTAAGTATTTCTTGGGTGTTCCCCATGCTCAGACCTATGATCCCGCGCTTCCCGGTCCCATGACGATCACGCAAAAGTCAAAGATCACACAACGTAGATTTAGACCCCAAATGGATAGGAATAGCAGCTGACATAGACCCTCCTACTCCTTGGTCTACACAACAAACTTCAAATAGTGCCCCCCCCCTCCCCCAGTGGCCTTGCCCCGTCCTGCAACCACGCACACCCTGATGTTGATGCTCAGGATGGGTGGACTGATGACTTGAATGATTTTCCAGTTACATGTATATAAAATTTGTCAAGATATCTTTTCATAGTGACACAGTTGATACAACATGACATTTATTTCAGTAAGAGTTCTACGGCACTTGCAACACAATAAGGTCATTAAAGTTAAAGTGCCGAGGATTAGTAGAGGAGTTACAAGAGAGTAACAAACACAAACAAGGAAGGGAGATAAAGACGATATTTTCTTTTACATATAAGTATATTATAGAGAAAGGAGCAAACCAACCACACCAGAGCACTCGCCAACCACCCACATGCCACATAGTACGGTTTTACGGCACTCGCAACTGCGTTTGGTCATGAGTACGAGCGCCAAGGGGTGGATGTAAACCCAAAAGTCCTTACTTTCAGGCTTACCTGTACTCTGCTCGCCTCATATCTCTCTAACTCTAACTAGCCCCAACAGCACGAAGTCTGCTTAAAATACTTAGATCAAAACACTCCAGAAATAGCAGTTCACAAGAGTGACAAACAAAAAAGTAGAGAGGGAAATGATAGGAAGGATGAGGAAAGAAAAAAAGGTACAAGAGCAGCAAACACAAAAAAGGAGGAGAGGGATAAGGACGATAGAAGATGTTTGATTTGATAAAGGAGCAAACCAAAGAGCACCCATCAACCACCTGCCTTCATTTCTCGTTGACTACAACCACCAGTAGGCTACATGTAGCACATCATTCGAGCCAGGTTCCAGTCATTAACCCCCCCCACCAAATTCAAGATGTCAAGGAGAAATTTTTTTTATTAATTCCAGGAGATTTGGTCCAGAAATTCATGCCGAAAGCCTATTTCAATTTCCCATAGGCCCACACCCGCCCAAAAGGAATCAAAGTTACGATGTTCCTACTACAAAAATTTTGTTCATGAGTTAATGTTCGATCCAGCAAAATTCAAGTTCAAGGAAGTTACTCAACTTTAAGGTTTCTAGATTTTTTCATGAATGCAGATTCAAGAGTTTTCAAGGATTCTGAATTCAAGGAGACCGCAGGAACCCTATTAGAGGTAATCTAGATCTACCAGTACCATTCCGGAAACCCCTTCTCATAATTGTAATTTTGTTTTTTTAAATTAAAAAAATCCTGAGCCACTTGCTTCATTAAAATCAGCTTACGCAGAAGACACCAGTTTTGTTTGTTTTAGGTTTTACGGCACTCGCTCTCAACTGCATACGGTTGTATGAGCGCAAGAATATTAGAGGTGTCGTATGAGTAACAAACATAATAAGAAGATGAGATTAGAGATAAATGTTTCATAGGAAAGAAGATAAGCAAACCACACCAGAGCACCCACGACACTTGTTTGAATCCCTCGCGAGTTCTTTATCGAGGATCTCAAAACTTCCACAAGGAGTTGGGAGCAGAATTGGGCCGCAAGTAAATGCCGACTCAACGCAGGTTGAAGACCACTCCTCCAGCAGGCTAAACAACCCTTACAGCCTTGAGCTCTTGTTCCCAATCTACACACAAATCCTAGCCTCCTGAGCTTCCTTTCGAGTTCACTTCAGAGAGGTCGTTTTTATAAGTGCTGAAGATTAGAGGGGTTTCTTACAAGAGTGACACACAATGAAGGAGGGGAGATGATGATAGATGTTATAAAAGGAAATGACGAGCACCCAACACCCACTCAGGGAGACAACCGGGAAAAAAGTAAATCGGCACAAAATGTTAGAATTGTGTGAAAGAGCATCGATATCCCATTATAAAAACATGACGGTGATAGAAATGTGTTCTGCTTGATAATTATCGTCTCTTTCTGCCCTATAATTCTGGACATTCCTCACATCAGTGCCACATTGTTGTGAAGAACTCTAGTAGAGAATCACCCATGTACAGGTGCTACGGGCTAAATTAGATGCAAGCATTCTCTATTGAAATAAAAGTCCTTGGGGAGATCCTGTTTTTGTTGCTAAGATTCCATCAAGACATCCAACTTTGTGGGTACTGTCATGATATTATAATCGGAGTAGTTTTCAGCAAGTTTTACAGTTGAAGATAGGCATTATTGCACAACACAAGAGCAATGAACACAAGCTATGAAAGATAAGGACGTTGGATGCTTGACGGAAGGAGCAAACCACACCAGAACCACCACCAACCACTCAGGTTGAATACACTACTCAAATCATGAGAATGTAAAGATGAGAGCTGGTTACAACAAACCAGACCAACACCTTGTGATAAGTATAATAATCCGCTTGGAATTCATGTAAATCCGGGCATTACAAATCATGTCAACCATGGTTCGATCTGTAGGTTCATTCTGTGCTTGCTGCCAACACTAGCCACCGCAAAAGATTCGATAGAGCCCTTTAAAAAATCTTACAGCATATTACTGAACAAACATCCAAATGTGCTGATGGTAAAGCAAAGGAGAAATAGAGATGATAGAAATATAACACAAAAATAACCAAGAAAACAAAATGTTCACCTTCAGGGAAATGAAGCGTTTAATTTACACTTGAAATAAACTTTACACAGTGAAATTAAGAGTTGTCAAGCCTTTTTCCTTCGGAATTCTTTCCTGTGCAATTTTGACTGAAGAAGCCACCTAGACCATGAAATCAAAATCAACTGAATTAGCTTCTTAATGGGTAACAAATTAATGGGTGAGACAGCAGCGGAACCTTCACTGCCGTAAGGGTGGTATATCTTTATCGTCGTCATACCCACATCGCCCCATGGTTCACAGAAGAACCGTCTTCGGTGTTGCAAACTGTCCATGTTACATTCGTCCATTGCTGGGGGCGAGGGTTCCTGCACCATTCACTTCTTCTTGGCAGCAGCCTTGGTGACCTTTCCGGTGCTAGCATCGGCCTTTTCCACAGACTTGATGACACCGACAGCAACGGTCTGCTTCATGTCACGCACGGCAAAACGTCCCAGGGGAGGGTACTCCTGGAAAGCCTCCACGCACATGGGCTTGGATGGCACGAGGTCCACCATAGCGGCATCGCCAGACTTGACGAACTTGGGCATATCTTCCAGCTTCTTGCCAGAACGACGATCGCACTTCTCCTTGATTTCCTGGAACTTGCAGGCAATGTGAGCAGTGTGGCAATCCAGGACGGGAGAGTAACCGTTCTTAATCTCACCAGGGTGGTTCAGGATGATGACCTGTCGATAATTTAAACAAAGTTTAAAATCTAGAAATCAAAAGAACACGAGTTTCACACTACAACGGCAGTCTCAGAGCTGAATCAGAATCAGCATGTACCAGCAAATGGGATGTGCATATTGTGGGTAAGATGTTAAAAATGCCTAAGCTCATTCAACCCATACCAGATTAAAGCTCAACTTATTTTGGGCGTAACAGCCAGCGGATGAAACGTGGTGAAATGATGACATTTTACTGTGGTATCTTTCACAGATAACCACATAATTTAACACATTGAATAGTGACAAGCCCAACAAAACACGCCACGGTTTACATTTTATTTATACCAATCCTCCACACCCCAGAAAAGAAAACAAGCCATGGTCAATGGTCAAACTATGTTTGCAGATTACTAATCCATGCTCATGAGTGGGCAGCCCTGTATTTTTCAAAGACATGGAGGTTGGTCACGATGATTTTCTAGTTAAAAATGCATTATGCATGCACCCCACTTAATTCCTAGACGGCCACCCCATTCCCTTAAAACCTGTCCAAGAAATAAAGTCAAAATGAAAATTTATAACTTGTCCACTAACAAAGCTTGTGAAATGCTAATTTTGCAATGAATACGTTATCAAATAATTGTAAAATGTCCTCTGCATGGTTTTTCTCCTCTTTCACAGTCACATAGCAACTACGAGAAGGTCATGGAATATGCAGAAGCTGGCTCTTCATCTGACGCGAGCAGTCAGGAGAATCAGTTAATGTACAACGTTGTGGAAAAGGTCACCTCACATCCTTGGTGGATTGTCAGCTCCTATTCGCCACACAGACACTAAAGCAAGTCCTGCCAAAGCAGATCCCACCCAGCATCAACGTTGATAAAAAGTTTTCAACAGGGCACCACAGGTGACATGTAACAATTGAAATATCACAATACTAAATGCAATTTGTCCAAACATCTAATCCCAGCTAAAGTGTGTTGAGCAAGCTTGCCTTCAAATATTAATGAACTAATTCTAAAATAAAAATGCAATTGTGGTGAGGTATCATGGAGTGAAATCAGCGCTCGTCAAAATAATAAATCAGAGAAACTGAAAGCCTTGATTAAAGGAACAAATATTTTGTAAATTTGCAAAACTATCAAGCCAGATAAGTCACCAATCTTAGGTGGCCATTTTCTTAAAAAATGTTACCCTGAAACCAGGTGATCCCACCTCAAATCTGAAATACAGTGACTGCCATTGAAGACAAGGAAATTTTTTCGTCAAAAGCAAGACAAGAGAACAAGCTTTAAGATGACACTAATAACTCCATTATGCCCGAACTTTGACGAGTCCCTGATTCCACAGCTTCCTACACAATTTTTACAAATCCACAGCTAAAACTCCAAAGCCCTCAATTTTTATTTACCTGAGCGTGGAAGGTCTTGGTTCCCTTGGGGGGATCATTCTTGCTGTCTCCGGCAACGTTGCCACGACGGATCTCCTTCACAGAGACGTTCTTGACGTTGAAGCCAACGTTGTCTCCTGGCACAGCCTCTGGCAGAGACTCGTGGTGCATCTCAACAGATTTCACCTAGAAACAGAAAAATTGTTCTTATTCCTTTAGAAAAAAATTAATTTTAAAAAATCATAACACATTCACCTTACTAAAATTCCAAAATAAAGTGAATAAAAATAAATGTCCTCTGCATGGTTTTTCTCCTCTTTCACAGTCACATAGCAACTACGAGAAGGTCATGGAATATGCAGAAGCTGACTCTTCATCTGACGCGAGCAGTCAGGAGAATCAGTTAATGTACAACGTTGTGGAAAAGGTCACCTCACATCCTTGGTGGATTGTCAGCTCCTATTTGCCACACAGACACTAAAGCAAGTTCTGTCGAAACAGATCCCGCCTAGCATCAACGTTGATTTTATGACAATAAGTATTAAACGGGGCACTGAAGGTAATTTAAACTACAAGGTTGATACAAATTCCAGTGAAAATAAAAAAAGAACCACAATACCAAACTTAACAGAAGTTGGAAATATTGGTGCTATATTATTTCTACTTCTCCCATTGAAGAGTACTGAAGCTGATCTTTTCACTCAATTTCAGCATTAATGTATGAAAATCAAACAAACTACATCACAAATATGTAGTTTTAAATCTTATAGGAGAGAAATTGTAGTGTCACAATTTAAAATATTTTGCAGATTACAAAAAAAACTGCGAACACTGAGCAATCACTTTACGAATATATATGCAAAGAATTTTTCTGTTCCCCTGACTTCCGCAAGTTAGCATGTATGGTCAATTTCCTAAAAACGAAATTCATTCCTGAATTTGCATGAAATCAAGTCCGGATCAACTGTTCTAGTTATATTGCAAATGGACAAAGCTAGAATCTACATCTTAACCCAGATTTGGTCGCTTTTAAGGACAATTGGGGGTTTCCAGAAATCTTGACCTACAAATGTGGATATTGCTCTACCAATAGAAGTTTGGTTTCATTGGTGTGTATGTCGT
Source organism: Aplysia californica (assembly GCF_000002075.1). Taxonomy (NCBI): domain Eukaryota; kingdom Metazoa; phylum Mollusca; class Gastropoda; order Aplysiida; family Aplysiidae; genus Aplysia; species Aplysia californica. The sequence continues at coordinate 63,015 of NW_004798772.1, read as the reverse complement.
TATAGAGAAAGCTCTCCATGTCTTTTAAAGAAACTGAACAAGGAGGAAAAACAAACTTCGGTTTGAAATTGAAAAAAAAATATTTTAAAATCTTCAATTCCCATATATTTGAAAACACTATTAAAAACCCACAAAAAATGTATAATGGGAAGCAATGCAGCACAATTATCTTAAGTGAATTTTTGTAAGCTGCGTATATTTACAGTAGTCCAGTAATGATGACCCGCAATTCCCATGTCTGTCCACACCATCAACGGAAGTTACATATGAAAGATGGAAATGGAACTCAAAAAGGAAAGAGAAAAAGATTTTTTATGCAAATCCTATCAGGGTACTCTGTGTAAATGTGTGTTTCAGTTAAGAGTTTCACGGCACTTGCTAAAGGTCACAAGTGCTGAAGATTAGAGGTGTTACAAGAGTAACAAACACAAAAAAAGGAGGGGAGATAAAGACCTTTTATAGGAAAGAAGGAGCAAACCACACCAGAGCACCCCCTTGTGTGTTACAAAAAATCAATGCCCATTTGGCTAGCAAGCACTGGTTATTTAGCAACAAGAGAACATGACATACCTCAGTGGTGACATTGGCGGGGGCGAAAGTCACAACCATGCCGGGCTTGATAATTCCAGTCTCAACACGGCCGACGGGCACTGTTCCAATACCGCCGATTTTGTAGACATCCTGGAGTGGCAGACGCAGAGGCTTGTCCAATGGACGAGAGGGTGGCAGAATGGCATCCAGAGCACTGATCAAAGTCTTGCCGCTGGCATTGCCTTCTTTCCTTTCAACAGCCCAGCCCTGCACAAACAGAAAATATGCTCATGTACACAGGACTATTACCATGTTCTGAAACGAAAACCGTTTCCTGTTTAATCTGAGCTGGAGAAAAATTGTGAATGTCATGTGAATATTTTCTGCCAACATAAAACCACCACACAAGACCAAAACTAAACAAATCAAAATCCTTTAACATTAAAAATAACCAGAACACACTTTGACCTAGTTGATAGCAACAGCAAGAGGGAATTTCCTGGACAACGCAACACAGAACAAATTACAAGCAATTTTCAAAACCACCAATTTTAGTAAGTTTTTTCATAAAATCTGACAAGCTTTTTTCAAAAGACATCTCAAATTTTTTACAAGGAACATTAAAATGAAACACCAATAATTCCTCAACATATTTGAAATTTAAACATTGGTACATAGTTCAATGTCAGCCATAATTTGGACAGCACAAATTTTTCAGTAACAAAATACAAAAAGAGACCAGGAAAAAAAAAAGAGAAAAACTCTTACCTTGTACCAGCCCATGTTGGGAGACTCCTCGAGCATGTTGTCACCGTTCCATCCAGAGATGGGGACAAAAGCAACAGTCTTGGGGTTGTATCCGATCTTCTTGATGTAAGAGGACACTTCCTTCTGGATTTCATTGAAACGGTCCTGGAAAACAGAAAGCAAGATAGATGATGGCTCTATTCCAATGTTTTTTCCCCAAAGTAAAAAAAGTAGTTTCAAAACACAAAGACATTCTGCAGTTGTCACGCATATTTGCATACCTCTTCAGGAAGATTCTGATCTCTCCCACCCCCTCAAACAGTGACCAGAGTGAACATTAATTTAGAAAAAAGCACAATACTGTCATAAGCAGACAAGCACCTTTCATTTCCAAAGTCTGCAGTTACTCTACTTGTGTTAAAGGTGAAACTAGTTTTTCTTCATAAATAGAATTCAAATTTCGTAATGACTAATCTAAACCTAATTTTCAATACTTGTGCTGACCTCTATTCAAGAAAAAAAAAAGGACGTATTGTCAGCTTACGGTTGAATCGTTACATCCAACATACAAAACTGGTTAATTATCACACAAAATAAGTATTAAAAAATTACATACAGCGCTGTAGGCAGGAGAGGTGCTGTCCATCTTGTTGACTCCAATGATCAGCTGCTTCACACCCAGGGTGTAAGCCAGGAGAGCGTGCTCACGGGTCTGGCCCTCCTTGGAGATACCAGCCTCGAACTCACCAGTACCGGCAGCAACAATCAGCACAGCACAATCAGCCTGATAAGAACAAATGCGAAAACAAAAATTAAATTGAAATGTACTTTCACTATCTTCTTTGTCATCTTTTTAAAAAATAAAAGGTGTGGGAAGCTTCGCCCACTAAAAGTCTTTAAAAAAGTGGCCCCCGCAAGTTTCGGAGGTAAAATTTTGGTATCCCCCCCCCCCCGTTTGATGTTTTGGCAATTAAGATAGATTTATACTTGAAAACGACATGCATGGGTTTTAGTGGCCATACGTTTATTCTACAGTAAAAATTATGGCAGTTTAGCCCTCAAATCAATGTATCTGTGTGTGGGTGTATAAGTCAAAATTTACCAAAATTTTTAATTCAATATTAAAAAGACAAGAGGACAGCAGGTGCTTTCAATTATGCACCAAGACTACATTCTAAAGGGCTTTTGAGGTAGGCTATACAGGCGTACATTTAAACAGTTTCAACTCTACACCAAAAGTTATTCCCTTTTTGTAAGCAACTAAATTTGTCATCCATTTTTTTAAAGCTGTAACTTCCCTGAAACTACATGCCAATGTAACAATATAAAATAACTAGAAATTGATGCATGCAATAAACACCCACTTTGACTATTACAAGTATGGATAAAGTGGATTTGGGGGTTTGTAGACTTTTATTGAATTGCTACAACTGCAAACAGCAATGCCCTGCACCTCCTGAACTGGAAAGGAAAAAGTACCTGAGATGTGCCAGTGATCATGTTCTTGATGAAATCACGATGTCCTGGGGCATCAATGATGGTGACGTAGTATTTCTCAGTCTGGAACTTCCACAGAGCAATGTCAATGGTGATACCACGTTCACGCTCAGCCTTCAGCTTGTCCAGCACCCAGGCGTATTTGAAGGAACCCTTGCCCATCTGAAAGTCAAAAAATGTCAAACATTGAGAATACAACGCAAAAAATTTCCACTCCAGAGACCTGAACAAAAACGGTTACAATTGGGTCTGGGCTACAAAAACCTAGATTCTAGATCTAGATGCAAGGTAGCCCAACAACTCAATTTCAATGACTTCTCATAAATAGATTTAATCTGGATCTAGATGCCCTAGGCTACCATTTCATTTTAAAATTCAGTTAAGTGGCCCATACACTGTCAAACTTGTTTGTCAAACAGTATGTGCCAAGACTTCCTAATGAATGGACCAAGAGCGTTAGCTATTGCTTTAGCCTAGCAAAGGAGAAAAAAAGAAAAAGTGGGCCAAAAGTGTTGCAGCGCCAAAAGTTTGGCCATTCTAAATTATGAGTTGCAATGTAGCCTACTGAGCCACATGATTTTCGAAATGTTTTCAGACGAATGAAGATTCATTTGAGGAACTTTTGGAGCTTGCGAGACATAACAAAAGATAGAAACATGCGAAATGCCATAAAGCTCGACAAATTTGATGGAACCCAACTCACAATCCAACGTGGGCTTGAAAAATAAATGGGAAGATTGAAGAATACCGGACCACTCGTACATTATTGCGCGAGAATGTGGTGAAGGTGGGACGGGTGGTTGGGGTCTCCCCCCTGACAATATTTTAATGAATAGATATATAATTCTAGATCTACCGGTCCGAGGCTCTCCATTGAAAGATATTAAAAACAGGAAAATTATGAATTCCTAAGGTTGAGACATAGGCCAACTCAGTCCGCTGGTCCGGTATTCTTCAATCTTACCACATAAATATCAGATCCATAAAGCATTTGACATCAACTATTTTTGGCCATCAAACTTACCCATACACGATCAAATGTTTATCAAACAAGCATGTGTGTCAAGCTGATCGTGCATGGGCCGCTTTGGGGAAGAAAGTCATCTTTCTCTCTTAACGCCACTAACGGCATGACTGTATTACATACACCCAATACCTGAACAAATGAGTCAAATCACTAAAAATGGGAAAACAACTCACCTCCTGGGCCTCCTTCTCGAACTTGGCAATGGTACGTTCATCAATACCACCGCACTTGTAGATCAAGTGACCAGTGGTAGTCGACTTTCCAGAGTCGACGTGGCCAATGACGACGATGTTGATGTGAAGCTTGTCCTTACCCATGGTGCTAGAGTTAGTTCGGACTTAGAGCTGAGAACGGAAAAATCAAAGTTTAGATCTAGATCTAGATCTAGATGTAAAGCAGAAACAAACATTTAAAATTCAACCCAAGTCAGGTCAAATCCAATCTTCCAATTCCAAGTACAAGCACCCAAGCCGGTCAACTCAACAAGACATGACTGAACTGAAGACAACATGACATGAAGTATGAAATTCAAAAGTGAGACATTGAAAATTCACATGTCTACTATTTCTCAAAGTGATGCAACCACAAGGAAGGCTCATGAAATGACTAACGATCACTAATGGTATGTATGTTGATCATGAAATATACCACGTGGCTGCTCAGTCAGTCTTTTCAATAGAAAATTTACTTCCGGTAAACGAGACATTCACACTACTCACCAGATTGAACTTTTCTTTAAACAATAGCCTATTAGATCTAAATCTAGATTCTCAACAGCTAACGAAAGAACTAATGAAGTTAATTTACCAATTGGAAACTAGAAAAGAACAGGTCAGATCTGCCCGGTCAAAATTAGAACAAAGAAGTGGACAGACATACGCGGCATATGTCTTGTTGACTGTCTCGTCGCAAACTCGTCGGAGTAGCGAAAAGGGGAGTTCCTTGAAAATTAAAGATTTTTATCTTACACAAACCATATCTTTTCACAACAATAAAGCTTTGAATCCATCCAGACACAGCAGCCGAGGCCTCAATCATCGTCGACGACTTAACAACAGTTTGTTACAGTGAACCGGCATGATCGGCATAAGTTATGGCCACGACTCACGGTTCGAAACTCGACAATTATAAATTACAAAATACAAGCTATAACACATTCATAACTAAAACAAATGACAAAACATAGCTTCAACTTAAATAAATGAAAGTGTAATACTAAAAGTAACTTCGGATGGTTCATACTTTCTTCAGATTATGAAAAGATAGAGCAGACGTTCCCCTACCTGCTTGTACGCTCAGAACCACCGCAAAAAAGGACCGACAGAAAGAAATCACGTGATCACCTAGCCTCAGCCCAGGGTTTGCTGGGAAGGTGCGGTCTATGACGTCATTTAGTTAAAATAAGAACTTCTATCGTTGGCCTACGAAAGTAATCAAATCCCGTTGTTTCTTGTCGCCATGGCCAACCTGTCAAAATTAGACTCTATAATTTATTAATTCATATTAAATAATCATCCAAAGAAAAACCACCACAAAAAAACCTGTTTTAGAAAGAAAAAAACCGACAACAGAATAACACAACTTGTTGACGTGGGTATTTTAAACAAAATAAATATTTGATGTACATTGTATATTATATAGATCAAGATCTGTTGTTTTTAGAAGTACGACAGGAACATTAGAATATCGGGGTCTTTTGTTGTTTGTTGTTTCTCCTTTTGAATAGACCTACATAGGTAGTTTTATGTCGTACTTGAGTCAACACGTGGGCAAGGGCACTGGGCAGGAACATAATATATATAT
>NW_004798772.1:51489-52688 GCF_000002075.1 Aplysia californica | reverse complement strand
GAGATCTACACACGCACAGCAGACGACGACACGTCATAGGGCTATTGATAGAGAATCTAGGTCAACTGAGAACACAACGTGCCGGTTTGGCTTACCTATCTACCTGGGGGAGTGGCGTGTTTAGTGACACGCAGTTACTTCCCTTTTTCAGTAGCACTATTCAGTACTCAGTAGCGTAGCCAATAGCGAGACAGGAGTAGGGCCTAGGATAGGCTGATAGGTCGCTTTTAAGGACAAGCGGGCTAACCCAGATTTCGGGGTTTTCCAGAAATCTTGACCTACACCAAAAGTGAGCATTGCCCTATCAATAGGAGAAGTTTGGTTTCATTGGTGTGTATTTGTTTGGCTATAGAGAAAACTTTCCTTGTTTAAAAAAAAAATGAAACTGAACTAGGGGCAAAAACTTCACCTTCGATTTGCTTAAAACAGCATTTTTTCGGGATAGCCCACCTGTCCTTAAAAAGCGACCAATTTATTATTTTTAAAGATCATGTACGGTAAAGAAATACGCATTGACGACGCTACAATAGAATAGCCTAGATCATTCGGTGGTTATGCTAAGCCATATTCCGGGGAAACGTGTGACAGATAGACAGATACAACAGATCTAGTGGCACCACCCTCTCTCTAAACCAGTCACGATTCTTCTATAGCACGTTGTGAAGAAGAGATCTGTCAGAAATGACTAATAATTCCGGGGGGAAAAACGTATGATAAACAGACAGATACAACAGAGGGAAAGTGAACAAGTAGGAGCTCGATAACTCGATTTTTTAACTAGCCACGATTTTGTAGCAAGCATTCATTAAGCACCGCAATAATACAGCTAGAGATCTGTCAGACGTGACTAATAATTCCGAGGTTCCGAGGAAAACGTATGGCATTGACAGAGATACAAGAGAGGGAAAGTGAACAAGTAGGAACTCGATAACTCTAATTCTAGCCACTATTCTGTAGCAAGGATTCATTCACCAGCTCGTAGTGAACGAACAAGAAAACACATTCATCAGCGCGTAGTGAACAAGAGAACAGTCAGAAGTGAACAGATAGTGAACCCAACGCGTGGTGTAGAGTGTAGAGTGTTGTAGAACGGTTGTGTGTGTGTGTGTGTGTGTGTGTGTGTGTGTGTGTGTGTGAGAGAGAGAGATCAGATGTGTGTGTGTGTGTGTTGCATGATTATGTGCAGTGTGTGTTTGGTG
>NW_004798772.1:45223-46294 GCF_000002075.1 Aplysia californica | reverse complement strand
ATTAAAAAACAATTACGAACACCGCCTTCCCTTATAGCAGAATAGCGCCGAGAAACTGCAACCACCAAAACATTTGTTAAAATGACACAACAATATGACAGTCCCAAGATTGTATTGATTAAATCGCAAAGTGAACTGATGCGCATGTGTCTAACTACTACACCACAACTGTCACTGACCTGAGTTCTGTTTTGTTTTTTCTTTAGTAGAGGGCAGTTTTTGGGACACATAAATAGACAAAAGGGTCTTGAACACCTGGCTCTCACTGGCAAAATAGAGGGCAGGCTAGGCAGGGGTAGGCCCAGAATTACATACTTGGGGAACCTAAACAAATTGGTAACAGGGAAAGATCAGGGAAACGTAGCTTTTTTAGAGCATCCGAGCAAAGGAATGAACAGAGAACCATGATCGCCGATGTCTGTCGCAGATCTGGCACTGGATGATGATGATGATGAGAGGGTTTTACGGCGAATCAGACTTAGACTGCTCACCTCTCTAGCTTCAACAGCACAATGTCTGCTTCGACTATCAAGGCACCCCGGAAATAGCAGGTCACAAGAGTATGACAAACATACAAAAGAAGTAGAGGGAAAAGACAATAGTAAGGATTAGGAAAGAAAAAGCAGCAGTTCCCTGTTGTAGATCAGGCACAGTTATGAGCGTGGCATGATGAATCAGCCCATTTACAATTCTACTGTGCATGAACGAGAAATGTCCCCCCTTTGGGAATGGCCCAAAGACACTACAGTCAGTGGCACTGCCCCGGGGGTATGAGTTCTGTGGTGTAACTATTCACAAACGCCAATGGCATGAGTTCTGGGGTTTAACTATTCACAAACATCACTGACATGAGTTCTGGGGTTTAACTATACACACCCACCTCTTGTGGCGATCCAACTTGCGCTGACTGGCGACAAATCTTTTTCGCCTCGCCTGCGACTCACACTCACGGGGTCTGTCTTCCACAGTCCGTGGCTCACTGCTCACGCCTCGGCCTGCCCTTGTTCTCGTCTTCAATCTCATATATAGGTACTCGATTACTTTCCCGAGATAAACCAACTAACCCCCTCC
>NW_004798772.1:35463-42847 GCF_000002075.1 Aplysia californica | reverse complement strand
GCACGCACATGTACACACACACACGCACGCACATGTACACACACACACGCACGCACATGTACACACACACACGCACGCACATGTACACACACACAATTAACACACATAAGCCATAAAAAAGCACACAATATAATCGATGTTAGTGAAAAAAAAATCTATTGAGAGTCGTAGTAAGAACGATAGATAGTATTGCCATTCGAAAAAACAAACAGGAAGAGGACGCATAAGGTCACTGCACACACACACAAAGACACACAAATAGACATGGATCAAATCAGAGGCACCTGCCATCCCCCCATCCCCATCTTGGTCAGTTCAAGGCATAGAATAATTACATTACTTTCCTCTCTTTCAAACCTCTTCTATATAATTTATTTATAGTAATTTAATTTACTAAAGCTTTCGTTGGATTTAAAAAAACCTGTTATTGTTTCTGAAAAGGTGTTAAAATGGGTAGGCCTGCTTCTTTCTTTTTAAAGTTGTACGATCCAGTAAGATAGACATAATAGTAGAATTGTCTTTGTGTCCACTTTCTCAAAATATGCCTATCCAGAGGGATTTAAAGTTAAAGGCAATTCAGTCTCAACATAAAATATTATCTCAGTGTCCCTTTCTCAAAATATGCCTATCTCTCTCTATCTCTCTCTATATATATAAATATATATAAATAAGGATATATGCCTACCTATATAATATAAAGATTTTAAGGCATTTAAACAAAATCAGTCTCTATAATTATATTATCAATTCTTAGTGTCAATTTTCTCAAAATAAATGCCGCCTATCCATAAAAAGGATTTAAAGGCAATAAAGGAAAGTCAGTCTATGGAATCTATACCTGTCGGGGTTTTCCCAACACAATTTAGATCATTTGGGAAGCAGGTTGCTTGTCGTAGGGGTCGACCCGAGTCAGAGTTGAGTGAGACACAACATCGCAGCAAACAGACTGAGATACTCGACGAAATCCCCCCCCCCCCAGACTTTTAGGAGCAGAGAAAATGATCTCGTGTCTTCTGGGTGCAATGCACGGCGAAAAGCCTAACCAGTACACCGCAGACACAGGTTTTTATTTAAAGAAAGTCGCAGACATTAGATCTACATTATTGAAACCTGGAGCGAGACTGATGTTGTAACTTTGAATTGAGTCAACTTTTTTTTTTTTTCCCTTGCCCAATTATATCATCAACTTATTTACAAAGTTCTGATGTTTTCTCAGACAACTTCTTAAATGAAGCTTCTTTAATTTTTAAGACAGAAAACCCAATCAATTCTGATGTAATAATATGCCTATTCAAGTTGTAGAAAATAATAATGGAACATTATCTAGCGTATCTATCGTAAAAGATAACTGTTGATCATTCCAAACTATTTTGTTACAACAATTAATTTGACTAAATTTAGCAATAGAACTGTTAAACTGTTGCTTAACGAGTTAAATCTATAAAGATTTTCCCATAAAGTAGCCATAACGCCGGCAGTCACCCCCTTGAACTACGATTGTATCTGGCTGACCACTAGACGAAAAGTTCCTCGACAATCCCTGCTGAGTCTGCTCATGTATTCCTGTGTGCTTGCAGGTGACCTCATGGAAATGCATGCATTAGTTGAACTTTTGTTATCGCATAAATCAGCATCATACTACATGTATATACAACACACACATCATTCTTCGGTGCTGAAAATAGTAGTTTTAAAACAAATCAGAGTATCAAACAATTTTGAAATATTATTATACCAACAAAACAACTCGTAAATGAGGTTTTTTTCAGGTCAAAATATTTCAAAAAGATAATCTTAAGACAGTAACAGGGCTTTTTTTACGGCGGATACTTCAGCTTCTATAGTTGAGGTGCTCATAAAAGGTAGAATTTCACAAAACTGTTAATCATTTTTAAACATAAAAATAGTACTGAAGGATTTGCGATAAACTGTCTTTGTACATGATTGGATCCTTGGAAACTCGTCCAGTGTTGCAAACCGAGAAAGCTTTTACGCTCAAGATTGTCATTAAAATTATCAAAGATATGATAACTGGAAAGTAAAATGTTAATTTTTTTAAACGACTTATTTTCCACAATTTTTTTTCCCCAACAGAGCAAAAAAAAAGCCTCCAGTCTGATTTGCTTTCAACATTTTAGTTATCATTTTACCTAAAAACAGGAACGTTTCTAAAAAACTTTGAGCAGAAATTGATGATTTAATTCTTCAAACTATCTCCATATCCTTCTTCTTCTTTTTTTTAAAACAACAACAATAGACTGACCGACATTCGTCAGATTCTAATTAATTATGAGCACCTTAGCATCAGAAGCGAGGCAGCGAGCGAGCGAGCGAGGGGCCCGCCCGAAATCCATAAGTCAAGTCAGAAAGTAAAACAAAATATTCTCAACATCATCACAGGTCCAACTATACAGCAGCGTTCCAGAGTAATTAATTATAGTAGAGCAATAGTGATAACAAAAAAAAAAAACAAAAAAAAAAAAGAAAGAAGTAGAAAGAATCCCCACAACTCAGTCAGAATGTATATATTTATAGTACAAAAATATCTCCCCCAAAATTTCAACACCTCATGTTTGATAAAAAATATAAACTGTTGGAGCAGGACAGTTCAGTTGTTGGGTGAGCAAAGGGTGTCCAGGGACTTCATTTTGGCAGTTTTTTCAATCGTGCAAAACATTTGGAGCTTTTTTTTTTTAAGTTTGTGTGTAAATTAATTTCAAAGTGAATCCATGAATAAAAGTGCAAGGTTGCAAAATTCTTCAATATTGAACAGATGTGTCACGTATATTTTGTAACTTGAAGGGGAGAGAGAGAGAAACATAGTGTGTATGGGGGTGGGGGAGAGAAAGAGAGACAGAGAGAGAGAGAGAGAGAGAGAGAGAGAGAGAGAGAGAGAGAGAGAGAGAGAGAGAGAGAGAGAGAGAGAGAGAGAGAGAGGGAGAGAGAGAAAGAGAGAGAGAGAGAGAGAGAGAGAGAGGGAGAGAGAGAAAGAGAGAGAAAGAGAGAGAGAGAAAGAGAGAGAGAGAGAGAGAGAGAGAGAGAGAAAGAGAGAGAGAGAGAGAGAGAAAGAGAGAGAGAGAGAGAGAGAGAGAGAGAAAGAGAGAGAGAGAGAGAGAGAGAAAGAGAGAGAGAGAGAGAGAGAGAGAGAGAGAGAGAGAGAGAGAGAGAAAGATATAGAGAGAAAATGTGAGGCAGTCTGGGGAAATGAAGCGCTCGTCAAATAATGAAAGTCAAGATACTGGCATTTTTCCGCAGGTTTGGCAATTTTTATCGAATTTTTGTTTTTTGGCTCAACACATTCTTTGCCCATTTAAGAACACATTTCTTTGTGGATTTTACTGAAAAATGTTGACCAAAGACATAAAAGGTGTACATTTTCAATTTCCATGGACTCTCAAGCTAAGGAAATAACTCAACTATGGGGGCCATTTCCTCGCTAATTTTACCTCAGAAACCAGGAGACCCCAACCTCCTTCAATTGTCAATATCTTGACTTGTATCCGAGATAAAAGGATATTTTTTCCCATCAAAAGCAAGGCAAATGGACAGGCTGTAAGATGAAACCAACAACTCTATATACCTCAAAACTGACGAGCGCCTCATTCCACCACGTGCATCGTGCCACAAATGTCCACCACCTAAGCCTAACATAACAAATTGGACATATTTTCTTCTTATAAAGTACAATATAGTTGATCTGTTTAATTAAACACGGCTCTAAAGTTTTCAACACTAAATCAGCATGAACAGACAATGGTGTTAGCAAATCATACCTCTCCTAATTTCATGCATAATATGTTTTTCTTTTCGAAAAGTTATACATATTTTTGAGGTGATGAAAAATGACCATGCTGTTGATGGTAATCAAAGAAGGGATGAAAACCACCATAATACGTCACATTCGTATACGTACGTTCAGCATCCAACTTTGTTTGGCACAAAAGAGGAAACAACAAGTCAATGACAAATCTCATCCGTTCAGATTAGATCAATTAAGGCAAACATTTTCTGAAATAACGTCAGATTAAAAAAAAAAATTCTGCATCATTTAATTAAGAATACGAAAATTTTGACTGTCTGTGCCGCAAAGCCCTTGACTAAATTTCTCATAACAATAATGTGTTGGTAGTTGGTAGCTTGCGGCAGGTGCTGTCCTGTGACATTTACTTGCGATACTAAAGATTTCAATTAAGACAAAAGTCTATAGACTTACTCTACACACGAGCGGCTAACCTGTTCAGAAACAAGTTGAACTGCTGGAAATAAGAGTCAAAATCATATATATATATATGGAAAAAGAAAGAATTAGAATTGAAAGTGAGAAATACGTAACACACAAAAACATACTGATGTTGGATGAAATGCGACCAGTTGGCAATTCTGGTGAACTCACAAAAGAAAAGAGAAACCAAAAAAAAAAATTATAAAAAATATAATAATGACGCTACAGAAGAAAAGCATTGGAAAAAAGTAAAAAATCTCAGTGTGGTCAGTGTGGTCAAAAGAATGTACAGACAACTCAAAATGCTAACAAAAACAAAACAAAACTTGTACAGAACTGGACATCAAATCAAACCAAATGATACGCCAGACTTCTTCCACGCATTCAGAAGTCAGAAAAAGTTTTTTTCCCTTCACATATACACGATGCAATGACGACAAAAACTTCTGCGAAATTGTAGTTTTGGCTGCGCTGTTAACTCCATGAAGTAGAGAAATCAAAGAAAAAACAAAAGAAAAAATGATAGAAGTTAAATCTAAGCAGCATAAACGAGAAATGAAGTGATGAAATCCACGAGGTGATATATATTTTACACTATGTATACAACAATGTACAGTATTTCCCTCTACTTGTCGAGTTCCTCACACTGACACAGTTACCACATTTTTACAGAGATGATGTTTATTCATAGGGGACACTTACACAAATTAAGCCCCATTCTTTTTTTCCCCAACTGGCGTGCACAATGAAAATTGATTAACGATAAGAATGTTCGATCCTTCTCTGATTTCTTTTTTTGTACATATGCAATCATCCGATGTCGTTTCATTTTTACAGTGATCTATTCTTTTCCTCTTTTGATATCCTCCTCTTCTCCTTGTTCTATTATCATTTCATCTTCTCCTTTCTTTTTGATGTCATCACATTTAACTGCACACATATCATCTTTCTGAACTTTACTTTCTGTACTGTACTAAATTATCGCCATGTTTTCTAAAAAACAAGCTTGTTTCAGGAGTTACAAATCCTCTTTATCTTTGCCAAAGAAAATCTTTGCTCTGGAATATTGCGAACTGGTTCAATCTCAAATGAGTATTATTTTTCGTTTTTTTGATGGAGAACACAAACAAAAATATCTGTTTCAAGAACAAGATTAATCAAAACAACAACAATAAAAGTTTGTGAACTAGGATAGTGCATTGTCAGTATCAAGTATTCTTGAAACAAAAAGGAAGAGCATTTTTATACAACGACCTATTTTCTTTCTTTCATCAATTTTTACTTCCGTATAGTTTTTGTTAACAGTTTCAAAACTGATTTCATCTTTTAACCTGTTAGTTTTTTTTTGTTTTGTTATTAAGAACGAGAATGTAAAACAAAGATTTGTAGTCATTCAAATTTTAATAAATCCTTCTAAACGCTTCTTTAAAAAACAAAACAAAGAAACAACAATAACAAATTTAACTTCTATGTCAAACCCGCACGCCAAACTCCAAGAATTTCATTTTGACTTATTCATAGAAATTTGAAAGTAAAAAGCCCAATATGAAAACATCTGTAAATATATCAATGAGGAAAGTCTGCAGGAAAAGAAATCTGATAATCGAAATCTTGATTAAGTCTGATACAAGATGAATGCCAGAGTTAATGAGTCTTGCTTTGCTTTGCTGTTCTGAGTACGGGATGAAACATTTTTTGCTTTTGAGTAGCCTTCTTAGAACCAGAGTTTAAGAAAGCTCTTTGTCAACTGCAGGGCTGTAATGAATTCAAACCAAAACAGACAATAATACAGAAGATTACCTCTTTTGAAATTATATTTTGCCATTATATTAATTATAACACACTTTTGAAATCAGAAAGAAAACCAAACTTTTGATATCAGAAATAAATTCACATGAAAACAGAAAAGCTTGATTACAGACAGTACCCATGATTCTTTGAAAAAATATTTTTCAAATCAATTGTACAAAAAAATGATACAATTTTGCTCTGTATTCCTACAAGCATACTTTTTTTTGTCTCGCTAACAGGGCGGAGTACAGATCGGACTTTTCTGTACTTCTCTTGTGGTAACGAAAACCCAGAAAACACCGCAGAAAACACATTTTGTTCGTTTACAAATTTAGAGATCAAGAAAAAAATAAAACATAATAATATATATTATATGAAAAACAAGATGAAAACAGTATTGAATGAACAAAAAAAGTGAACAAAATAACAACTTTCTGATTTGCTTTTTGCTTGCCATCTAACTTAAAATTTTTTTTATTTGCTTCGGTTGAAGACAAGAGAATTATAGCGCAGAAGTGAAACAAACCTTCACTGGCATTTTTGTCAGAGAGTGTTGTCCGAGTCACTTCTAATACATCAGCTCCTTTATGTGAAGTAACAAAAACATGAAGAAAAAAAAGATCGAGATTACAACTTATTTTGAAAGGAGGATGCAAAACTCAAGTAATAAAACAATGGAAAACAAGTTGCTTGGAAAAACAATCCAAGAAATAAATAATAGCTTTTTAAGTATAATGATAGTGTGAATGAGTGACCTCAGAACTCTAAGGGAGATATCGCCTTTCATCGCCTCATGATACTTTCCCTGTTTCTCTGCTTCTTCTTTTTCTCCTCTTTTTCTCCTTCTTCTTTTCATCCTTCGTTTTTTTCCCTCCTTGTCTAGTTCTTGTCATTATTGTTCTTCTGACTATTCTTCTTCTCCCTCTTTCATCTGCTACGGCTGTGTCTTACAGAATGACCTCGGAGGTAGGTAGGTCTTTAACATTGTAGGCCACATAAAAAAAACCCACATCATAATAATTATCTTCAGCAGACAAACCCTCAAAGTTCCAACAACACAATCATGATCAGACTTGATTGACCGACCCAAATACAGAGCCATCATCGTATCGTACTATTATCCTACGCTATATTTAGACGGCCGGCTTTTCTTTTTTCTGCCACCGCACGCGACCTCCGTTGATTAAGCGCTCTTGCCGCGACCTTCGATGATGTAGATGAAGGAGGTGAGGAGAGCGAGTCCAGAAGCGGCTGCATTCAACCAGAAGGACCAACCGAACTGCTTGCCGCTCAGGAGGGTGGCCTCGAGGAGCACCGAGTAGTACTTGTTGGCGCACACGCCGAACACCACCGCAGCCACGCCCAGAGCCA
>NW_004798772.1:31835-33133 GCF_000002075.1 Aplysia californica | reverse complement strand
AGACAGATAGATAGATAGATAGATAGATAGATAGATAGATAGATAGATAGATAGATAGATAGATATGCACCCAGCATAATTTAGCAAAATTTGATAATTTTTTGCATCATTTCTGATTATATTCCTTTATCACTCTTTGGTAAAATTAACAGAATCGCATAATCTCACACATTTGGGCTCAGTTTGCATAATTTCAGAATTTTTCTAGCATAAAACGACGGGGACAGCATAACTCACCTTCGCTGACCTTCATGGGAGAGAGGATCTTGTAGTGATCCTCAAAGACCCAGGTGCACTGGTCTGACCTGCAATAGGCCCACAGTCCCTGGTTGCTGCTGCCAGAGCCAAACTCGACCCAATAGGGCGTGGCAAAGGCGATGATGATGGTCAGGTTAGTGATGACCAGGAAGATGAGACCCAGCACGGAGCAACAGGTCGTCATGGCGGCGGCTTCCTCTGGTTGCTAGGGTAACGTAGAAAGGGGCGGAGGGGAGAGCACTCGTACTCGTCGTCGAACGGCTAAGGGGCAGACAATTAGAACCTTGCTCAAACCTTACTTGATTGAACAAGAGTTATTTTTCCTTCTTTATAATCCCCTGTAAAAGTGCTAAAAATAACCAGTTCGCTTTTCACTCTTAAAATACTTTTTCCCGCCTTAGAGCGATGAAAATCGAGCCGGATTCGGGTTTTCCTTCGTCTGCTAGCCTAATTAGCTGATCGCTGAAGGCAGGATGAAAGTCGTATCACAAAGCAACTAGAACCCTTTGGTCCCTTGTGAAATGAAAGAATGTTCGGGAAAGTTGCCTGGTCCTGTAGACTGAGCCGTAGGGTGTTTTTTCCGTTAATTAAAACGCCACCGAAGAGTTGGGTGGTCCTTACGCAGATCTACACTGTCACCGGATACAGAAATCTGAAATTATATGAAAAGAAGAGAAAAAGAAAAAATTAACAAAAATATGAAAAATCAATAATAACCACCTTTTCCTATTCCACGATACTGTCTTTATTAACAACAACAGCAACATCATCAACAACAACAACAAAAACAACAGCAACAACAACAACAACAATAGCATCAGCAGCATCAACAACAACTCTTTTCTTACTCTACTGTATAGCATTATACGGGTGCGAAGCGTGGACAATCAGTAAACAGCTGGAAAGAACAATTGTGGCGACAGAGTTGTGGTTCATAAGACGCATGCTGCGTATCCCATGGACAGCTAGAAAAACAAATGAAGAAGTCTTGGCTGAAGCAAATCATAGAAGACAGCTTATCACGAATATAAGAAAGCGAC
>NW_004798772.1:29403-30392 GCF_000002075.1 Aplysia californica | reverse complement strand
CCCTCCCACCCCCACCCCCTTGGGGCCACGTTTTTCATCAAGATGGAAAGATATACTGATGACATAACATTGGGCACTGCATATTATAAGACCGACTTTGTTGGTTCTTTTAAACTGTTTTTTAATTTTATTTTAAAGATTAGATAAAGATAAAATGAAAAGAGATGAAATGATATGAGATGAGAAGGGGTGAGATAAGATGAGATGAGATGGGATAAGGTGAGGAGATGAAGTGAGACGAGATGAGATGAAATGAGATGAGATGAAATGAGATGAGATGAAAAGAATTTAAAAGAGGTAAGTTAGGGAGTAGGCCGTTAGAAAGTAAGTAAAAAATTCTATGTGCCTGCCAGTGTGAGCAGTTAGGAAGTAATCAAGCTGTCCCCGTGGTTTTATGCACTCCGCATAATTTAGCAAAATTTGATCATTTTTTGGGCATAATTTCTGATTATTTTCCTTTATCATTCTTTGTTAAAATTATCAAAATCGCATAATTTCCCATTTTCGGCCTCAGTGTGCATAATTTCAGAATTTTTCTTGGATAAAACGACGGGGACAGATTAAGTAATTCTATGTGTCTGCCGGTGTAAGTAAGGCAGTTAGGAAGTAAGAAAGAAATTCTATGTGCCTGTCAGTGTAAGGCAGTTAGGAAGTAAGAAATTCTATGTGTCTGTCAGAGTAAGTCAGTTAGGAAGTAATTAAGAAATTCTAAGTGCCTGCCAGTGTGAGCAGCTAGGAAGTAAGTAAGACATTCTATGAGCTTACAACATCATCCCCAGCGAGACTGGCCGATACTTGGATCAGATGGAAGCCAGTTGGTGTTGTTGGTTTTTTTCCTTCTTCTTCTCTTCTATCACTAGACATATCCAGAAGCTCCGGAGAATCATTGATCGGTGCCAGAAAAGTTCCCGCACAGAACAAAGACTCGAAATCTTCCTTCTACAATTAGTTTACATTTCCCAATCCACGAAACGCAAGACATATATATA
>NW_004798772.1:27544-28718 GCF_000002075.1 Aplysia californica | reverse complement strand
ATGGATGGATGGATGGATGGAAGGAAGGATGGATGAATGGATGGATTGATAGATAGATAGACAATTATAAAAAGAGGTTGTGTTGGGACGGACGTTGCTGGGTTGAGAGGGGGTGGGGTGTGGGAGGTGGGGAGGGGGGTAACTCTTCCTGAGTATTTTCCCTGGAAAAATGCACAAAACGAAAAAAAAAAATGCGACGTTTTAGCATGCCATAAAAATAGGTATTCCAAAACTAGATGAAATCAGGGATCAAAAAAGGGTTATTTTTACAACGTATTTTGAGGCAGATAGAGCCTTTTCACTCTCAGTCCGCGTTCAGTTTCGGCTCATTTGAGTCAGGCTCCAAAAACAAGCAGATTGCATCGAGCTGTGAGCGCCTCGCCTGTGCTTCTGTGTAGGAGTTAGCCCAGGGAAATTTACA
The DNA here is from genome assembly GCF_000002075.1 of Aplysia californica. Classification (NCBI taxonomy): domain Eukaryota; kingdom Metazoa; phylum Mollusca; class Gastropoda; order Aplysiida; family Aplysiidae; genus Aplysia; species Aplysia californica. The sequence continues at coordinate 28,297 of NW_004798772.1, read as the reverse complement.
CTCGCTCCTGTTGTAAAGTATGGCGCCCCGTTTCCCCATCATATTTATAATAATACATCATTTAAACACAATAATTAATGAGAAATACCGACACCAAGAGAGAAGCCCACAAGCTACGTACACCCACAAGAGAAGGTGGAGTTTTTGAATGCTTAAACTTAAAATATATTATTATGGCAAACATTTCTGTGCCAGAATTGGTCTCGTTGAGTATAGCAGAAGTCAAAAGTCATCTAAACCTTTGATTCTTCTTTTACTTCGCTCGAGAAATATTCTTCTTCCCTACGGATGCATTGGTCATCGTCAGACATTGATAATATACGATATCATTATGTGGGAGGTTGGAGGGTGCTCCAGTATGGTTTACTCCTTCTTTCCAATCAAAGATCAATTGTCCTAATCTTCCCTCCTTTTTTGTTTGTTTTTCTCTTGTAACACCTTTAATCTTCGAGATTTACATGACCTAACTGTGTTGCCAGTGCCGTAAAACTCTCACTAAAACTTAACCAAAGATATTAATTATGTGTTCGTAACTTACACTAGTTTCTGAAGTAGAGTATGGTGCTCCGTTTCCTCAAATAATATACGATTATTGCTGAAACTCTATTTTGTGGAAAGAGTATGGTACCCCAATCTCTCGCGTGTGATCACGAAATATTTCTCTTTATCGGTAACTATTAAAATTTGGCAGGAGAAAAGGGGTGGGGGAAAAGGTGTGTGTGTGTGTGTGTGTGTGTGTGTGTGTGTGTGTGT
>NW_004798772.1:20175-25638 GCF_000002075.1 Aplysia californica | reverse complement strand
AATTGCACACACACACACACACACACACACACACACATACACACACTCACACACATAAACACACACTCACACACACACTCATACACACTCACACACATACACACACACACACACACACTCACACATATTAATCTTATATATTTCTTCCATAGAAGGCTTCCTGATCCTACAAACAGCAGAACACAGAACTCCAGAAAGAAAGTTAGTTTTAGTAGAGGTTTTACGGCGCTCGCAACTGCATATGTTCATATGAGCGCCAGAAGATTAGAGGTGTTACAAGAGAGTAACAAACACAAAAAAGAAGAAGGGGAGATAAGGAAGATATATTTTTCATAGTAGAGAAGAAGCAAACCATACCAGAGCACCCGCCAACCACCCACCCTGGAAGAAAGACCTCAAAGACAGACAGTAGATGACTCATTTCGGCCGAAGCAGACCACCCACCCCCCACATACCCCTTCACCCTGCCCTCACCTTTGAGACAAAACAAAAATACTGGAAACTGATGAAAATGAAATTGACGTAGATCTAATTGAAATTGACATAGATCTTAATAATCTTATTGAAATTGACGAATTTGAAATTGACGCAAATCTAATAGAAATTGAAGTAGATCTAAATTTAAATGAACTTAACGTAGATTTAATTGAAATAGACAGAATTGAAAATTGACGTAGACCTAACTGAAATTGACGTGGATTTAATTGAAATTGACTTAATTGAAATTTACATAGATGTTATTGAAACTGACGGGGATCTAACTGAATTTGACTTAGATCTAATTGAAACAGGCGTAGATCTAATTGAAACGGACGAAGATCTAATTTAAATCGAAGTAACTGGAATTGACGTAATTGAAATTGGTGTAATTGACAATTGATGTAATTGAAATTAACGTAATTGAAATTGGCGTAATTGACAATTGACGTAACAGAAAATGTACGGGCACCACGCACTCCGAGACGTGTACGAGGCCATCAAGCTTGACAACAGCTCCCAGCTCCAACATCACCTGATGACCCACACTACTAGCACGCCCTCTTCGTCTTCTTCTACTTCCTCTTCCCCACGACGAATTCAGAAATTATCGGAGCTCGTCTCCTCCTTCATCCCGTCGTCAGGGACAACGCTCAGCGCATGCGCGGCGGAATCCGGAAGCGTCACCTGTCTGCAGTCGCTCATAGCTCTCGGCGCAGACGTGAATGTCGCGGACAAGAGAAAGAGGACGCCTCTGATGTTCGCGGTTTCGGGGAACCATCTGGAATGTGCGCAGATTCTGTTGTCAGCCGGCGCCAAACTGAACGCCAAAGACGTGGACGAGAGAACGGCCTTACATTTGGCGGCGGAATCCGGAAACACTCATTGTCTCATTCTCCTTCTGGCGCAGAAGAGCGTCAAAGTGAATTATGGTGACGTCGACGGTGTTACCGCGCTTATGTTAGCTTCAGCGAGAGGGCACGCGAGGTGTGTGACCGCTCTTCTAAATCACAGAAGCTCTTTGGGCAGAACTACGAAATCAGGAGTGACGGCGTTGATGCTCGCTTCAGGTGAAGGTCACCTTGATTGCGTCAAAATTTTGCTGGCAGCCGGTGCGGATGTCAACGTCACAGACCACTCCGGTCTAGACGCCATCTTGGCCGCAGTTCGAGGACAACGCCACGACGTCATGAGACACCTCCTAGAGAACAGAGCGAGGCTGGCGGGGCGGGAAAAGCAATCGGGGAACACGGCCTTACATTTCGCAGCGGAAAACGGAGATTTGAACAGCGTTAAGATTCTCACACGCTGTGGGTTGGACGTGAATTGCACGGACTCAAAAGGGCGGACACCACTCATGATAGCAGCGAAGAACGGGTCTCTTCCTTGCCTCCAGCACTTGCTCAACATCCCCTCCATCAAACCCAACCTCCCCGACAGGATGGGCAAGACGGCTTTGTTGCACGCCGCCCGATCGGGAAAATCCAAATCTCTCGAGTGCCTCTTGCAGCACGGAGCCGACATTGACCACAGAGATGACACCGGGACTACGGCCTTAATCTGGGCCACTGACCGCTCCATCACCTTCCTCAAGGCCCAGGCGGACACTCTGAGGGTACTGGACATCCTCCTCCGGGCCGGGGCTGACGTCACAGCGGTCAATAACGACACGGACACCGCTATGTCGCTGGCCTTTATCCTGGACCACCGCGAGCAGTATGTCAAGAGGATCTCCTTGTTTCTAAAGGTACTGTTACCGATCCAAGTTGTTTTTTTTAAATTTATTATTTTGTTATCATTATTATTATTATTATTATTATTATTATTATTATTATTATAATTATTATTATTATTATTATTATAATTATTAATATTATTATTATTATTATTATTATTATTATTATTATTATTATTATTATTATTATTAATTTATTTTTAAAATTTCTTTCTTTCTTTTTTTAAAAACATTTTATTTATTTATTTATTTATTTATTTATTCTTTTTTACCTTCCCACCCATTAATAGATAGCATTTGCATAGCGGGACTTCCCGTTCAACAGCAAGTTCTATGCGCTTCACAATCAATACTATTACCCCAGCAGACAGGATATCACTCTGAAACAATCTCAACTCACTGGGAAGCGTACAGTGCAAGCTGCCATTTATAGGCGCTAAAACACTCACATAATGACACGATCTCTCGTCCCACAGCTTGCAAAAGTTGACACGTCCTCCCAGAAAGTATTGTAGCCTCTAAGTAATGTTCTTTAAAAAAATAATTAAATGAAAAAAAAGAAGAAAATGGGGAATATTAATTAATGGATAGAGGACATCGCTACAATAACAGCTATTTCATGCAGGCAAAAAGTCAGACAGACAGACAGACTGAAACAACAGAGGGAAAGACACACAAAAAAATAAACTGCATTTATATAGCGCATTTCCACAAAAATGTGCTCAATGCGCTGTACAATAATACAAATAACATATGAAGCGCACAGCTCCTATAGTAATCCTCTTTCTCTCTCACTAGTCTCACGGTACCCCCCCCCCCCCCCACTTAAAACGGGGACTTTGACTTTTGTTTGTGTTTGTTCTGTCACCAGCATCGGGAGAGACAGCCCGCCATTTTGAACATCGCCTTGGACAGGCTGAGGAGAGCCAGTAGTGACCTCCTGGTCCAGATCTTTACCCAGAGCTCTGTACTTCTCGTGGACCACATTTATGGCGATGATGTTGATGATGGTGATGATGATGATGATGATGATGATGATGATGATGATGATGATGATGATGATGGCAACGCGGAGAAAGAAGTAGACGAAGAGAACAAGGGCGCAACTACTCAACATCTACTCTCCCATAACTCGCGTCGAAACAACAGCTGTGTAGAGCCACAGACTACATCTACGTCTGCGCCTACGCCTACTCCTGCGTCTACGTCTACGCTTACGTCTCGGTCTACGAGGCACGTCTCAACACGACATGACGTCACAACAAACACACGAACCCCCAGGAGGGATCGACGACACGCCCACTTTCTTCTAACCCCGCCCCACGGCTACCTCGCAGACGCAGGAAATAGATCAAGGACGTCGTCACTTCCTTCACTACCGCGCGCTTTGGAGTCCGGGAATCTCGGCATGGCCAAGTATCTGTTCGTCAACATGGCGTTCTGTAGGCGGGAAGTGACGCGAGCGGACACCCGCGGGGTCGTGAACCGCCTCCAGACCCAGGGAGGGGAGGGGAGGGCGGCGTTTGAGGGAATGTACAGTCAGCCCTGGCCGCTGGTCACTCTCAGCCTTCTGGCCGTGTCGAGGAGTGTGGGCTTCTCTCCCTTGTCCAGAGACAGGAGGATAGGAGGGACAGGTGAGTGCTGGAGAAGTTCGTTTGATTAAGTAAAAGAGTTTTACGGCACTTGCAACACAAATGATCATATTATATAGATTTACATATGTACATATAAATACGACGGAGTGTGGTACCATACTCTTTTCACAAAAGGGAGTTTCAGTAACAACCAACTATTTGAGAAAACGTTCTCTCCCTTGTACATAGACAGGAGGATAGGAGGAACAAGTGAGCGCTGGAGAATGTCGTTTAGTTAAGTAAAAGAGTTTTACGGCACTTGCAACACAAGTTCACAAATGATCATACATATATACACGAGGGAGTGCGGTGCCATACTCTTTTCACAATTGAAGGGAGAAATGGTGAAATGGTATAAGTTTAACGCCCTTATCAACACTGTTAGGTTATTTAAGAGGCGGGACCTCTGAGTTTAACGTCCATCCCCGAAAAGGCCGAGCCAAGAGGATTGAAGGCACAGGTGAGTGCTGGACAGGTTAATGGAGAATCTGACACACCTCTTTGTTTGTCTTTTTTTTTGCTTTCCAACTTATTCTGGCCATTCTATGGTAGCACCATATTTCAAACGCAGTAAAACACATACAAACAAGAAAAATATCCTGGCTTAACCCCATCCGTACGTGTGTTTTACTATCGTATACATACAAGAACAACAGACACCATTGCTGCAACGCAAGACAGAGTGAAGTGGAGGTCCATGATCGTCCATGCCTGTCGGCAAGGCACCGGATGATGCTGATGGCCCATACGACGTGGGGAACTCTGTGCCACCACTTTCCTAAGAGGAAATTTACTCGTTACTCCGATCAGTACGGTTTGCATAGCAGTCTGTCAAAATGATTTTTTGAGAAATACTGAAACTTTCAAAGAGATCTTCGTACTAGGAGTATTCTGAACTGAGAAGAATACAACCCCGGGGGTACAAAATGACCCCAGGGTGTACGGATAGGGTTAATACGGCCCCTAACATGTTGTCTGTACCCATCCCCAGGTCTGCCACAGAGGGTCAAGGACATCTTATCCTGCAAGACAGACAGAAGTCACATCTGCGTCTCCCAGTGGCGGGACATCCCCTTGACCTTTGACCCAGTTACATACGAGAGTCTGCCCAAAGCGAGGCCACTCTTGTACAATTGGCCAATCGGAAGGAGCCTTCAAGTTTGTGACTGCTTCAGGTGTCAAGGTCTGGATCTAAAGGTGTCCCAGTGATTTGTTGATGATAACAGAATTTATAAAACATTTGCATTATACTATAGAGCAAATCCTCACTCAACAGCAAGCTCTCTGCACCATACAATATTTGGTCGCTTTTAAGCACAAGGGGGCTATCCCGAACAATGCTGTTTTGAGAAAATCGAAGGTAACGTTTTTGCCCCTTGTTCAGTTTCTTTAAAAGACAAGAAAAGTTTTCTCTGTAACCAAACAAATATACACACCAATGAAACCAAACTTCTCCTATAGATAGGGCAATGCCCACTTTTGGTGTTGGTCAAGATAATCATCGAAATCTGGGTTAGCCCGCTCGTCTTTAAAAGCGACAATTTATTATTACCCCCGCAAACCTGATAGCATTCTGAGAACACCTTGAACTTCCCGGGAAGCATACAGTGCAAGCTG
>NW_004798772.1:17408-18500 GCF_000002075.1 Aplysia californica | reverse complement strand
TATGTGTGTGTGTGTGTGTGTGTGTGTATGTGTGTGTGTGTATGTGTGTATGTGGAGTTCATTTCGCTTACGTTGACGTTAACCTTTTAATTGTTTTTATCCATGTACTTGTTTCCTTGTCTGTACGGAGGAAAAACATTAAACAAAAACGAAAAACAAAAAACAAAAGAAAAACAGAACAAACATGGACAGTTTTCATCGACTTATTCTTTCTTTGCAGGTGTGTTCAAATTGAGAATTTCTATATTTCTTTCTTCTTCAACTGATCACTGGACGTTCTAGTGTTGTCTTCTCTAGCTATTTCTTTTCAAAATAACTGAGTTGAATTCTGTTTTTACGGATAGAGACGTATCTTAGAGAAAGGGCCGTAGGTTTCAATTATAATCAATAGCCTATATGTAGGGCGGTGAAAAATTCGTGGCGCAACTTATTTTCAAATATTATGATTATTATTAGGTAAATCAATGTCACGCTTACTTTGCACAGAAGTTAGTCTCAATTAGCCTTAACTTAATCGTATTTTTCCACTACAATTGAGACTAGATTAAAAACAAAATTCCTCATAAATTTATGTAAAACACTATAAATCTCCATCACGCGGAAAATAGGATTGTTCACTGCACTTCCCGCTTCTCATACGCATTTTGCATAAGCCTATGGCCTACGTCACTGCTCACCAACGCCACTTTTTAGGGACAAAACTTGTACTTGTTACAAGAAATGAATTTTATAGTGAACACATTTTTGCACTAATAGTTCTCAGAACATGCGTTCAATAAGGATAATGTTGCCATCAGAAAAATATCACGACTCACTTTTAAAACCAATATATATACTGTCTCAGCTGTAAACCTTCTACAATTTCTTTGAGCCTACCCACTTGGATTTTTAATTACCGTAGTGTTTATTAAGGAATTTTCTAGAATACAGGTAACAGATGTTTACAAAAATATTGATCTGGTAAGACAAATAATTATTGATACTAGATCTAGATCTAGTCATTATGCAAAAGTTTAAGAGTTTATGTTCGACTGCGCCACAAACTTTTGACCGTGCACCATTCGGACCTATTTCCGGTTGTTGTTTTTTTCG
>NW_004798772.1:14199-15513 GCF_000002075.1 Aplysia californica | reverse complement strand
TTCTTCTTCTTCTTCTTCTTCTTCTTCTTCTTCTTCTTCTTCTTCTTCTTCTTTTTCTTTTTCTTTTTCTTCTTCTTCTTCTTCTTCTTCTTCTTCTTCTTTTTCTTCTTCTTCTTCCTTGCAGGTACAAAATGACTATTTTCTTTCTATCGACACTTGGAAAGCGGAGCAGAAGGATAGAAAAACAAAGACACCTGGTCATGTATGTACCTTTGTCTCTCTCTCTCTCTCTCTCTCTCTCTCTCTTCCTCTCTCCCTCCCCCCTCTCTCTCTCTTTTACTTACTTACCGCCCCACCACGCAAAAAATCAATTCCTCCCAAAACCCAGTGCATCAAAAATAATACGTAATATCATGACCCATAATTATCTATCAGTCTGAGCCCGATTCAAGAGCAGTCGGTTTTTGGAGAAGGGGAAGGGGGAGGGGGAGGTTGTTTTTTTTTTAAAGGAGCAAAAAGAGAATTTATTGTATTCAAATGCGCCAGAACGGAAATATATTCAAAAGAGCGAAAGGGACATTTATTAAAGGAGTGAAAAGGGAAAGATACATGTACTCTAGAGAAAGAAGAAGGGACTCCAAAGAGCTGAAATGGAAATGTATACAAAAGAATGATCAAGAAATGGTACTAAATCGAGAGAAAATGAAAAGATAACTATTTTGAAGAATGAAATGGAAATAAATTGTACACATTCCAAAGAGCTGAAATGCCAAGGTGTTCAAAAGAGCAAAAAGGGACGTATATTTAATTTTAAAAGGGCAAAATTTTAGATCTACTCAAAATAGCGAAAATGGAACAAAAACAATATTCAAAAGAGCGAAAATGGAACTATAACAAAATTCAAAAGAGCGAAAATGGAACTAATGTATAATAATATTCAAAAGAGCGAAACGAAATACATTTGAAATAATAATAATACATTGCAAGCAGGCTCTACAGGTTTTTGTTCTGATTCTCATGTTCCCACTAGCAAACCGATCGGAAATGCCAGCGCCCTCGACCGTACAAAAAGGCACTTGACAAGTCTCCCTCCACGAGCAATATCCGGCAACCTCATTGGGGGGGGTTTTTGCGCTGTTTTTTTTTAAACTGTTTTTTTTTCCCTCTGTTTTTTCTTTCAGTCCACCGCTCATACCGTACCATCATCGGTCGGTGCCAACAAAAATGTTGCATTGTTGAATCGGTTCATTTGTCCATTGTCCATACATGAGCGGGAAGCATTCATGGGGAAAATGTGGAAATGTCAAAAGGTGTAGCGAACTTTTCAGGGATTCTATAACTTTGTTATAAAAATATTTTAAAAACTACTCCATC
>NW_004798772.1:12788-13740 GCF_000002075.1 Aplysia californica | reverse complement strand
AACAAGTCTGGGGTTTTTTTTTTCATCTCTTTTTTACTATGGGAAAATGTCGATTTCTTCCACTTTATTATTTTGACGAGCGCCTGCATTAACCATGATGTCATATAAATAATAAACGAATGAATAAATGAATGAATGAATGAATAAATGAATGAATAAATGACTGACTGGATGACTGACTGACTGACTGACTGACTGACTGACTGACTGACTGACTGACTGAGTGAATGAATGAATGAATGAATGAATGAATGAATGAATGAATGAATGAATGAAACACATACAGAAAAATAAAACCTCACATCTCCCAGTAATAGTGCTTTCCAACTGCCGGACCGAAAAACATCGAGAAAAAAGCGGCAGATGTACACAGGTGTGCAGCGAAGGTAAGCTGAAAAGCTGAAATGTAATCAAATAAAAGAGTAACGGAAATCAAACAGCGAGATGGGGAGTAGTGATTGCTGGCATGGCAGGGTGCTCACTCACAGGAGAGGTAGGCAAAATCCGGATAAACTATCCGGTTAACCGGATAATTCAACAATGGAACATTATCCTAATTCAGACCCTCTTTCCTGACCCGTTTGCCGAAGTGGGTGCCCCCTTTTTCTGAAGTGATGCTAACCCGTTTGTCAAAGTGGTCCTAACCCATTTGTCAAAGTGGTCCTAACCCATTTGCCAAAGCGGTTCATAACACAATATTTGTCCACGAGGTGCACTAACATAATATTATCCGAATTTTGCTAAAGCGACTCATAGCCCAGTCCTAGCTCACAGGAGAGAGCGAGGTGTGCCAATTGCCAATGAAAACCTCAACGGTTGGTTTATAGTGTAGAGGTAGATCTATACTGTGTAACCCCTGCCTCGTCGCTTTTACAGATGAGAGAGATGGAGAGAGACAGAGAGAGAGAGAGAGAGAGAGACAGAGAGAGAGACAGAGAGAGAGAGAGAGAGA
>NW_004798772.1:10961-11977 GCF_000002075.1 Aplysia californica | reverse complement strand
TGTGTGTGTGTGTGTGAAATGGGAGAGAGAAAGAGAAAGCGAAGAGACAGAGAGAGGGAATTAGAAAGAGAGAAAGAGAGAGAGGTAGACAGAGAGAAGGATGTAGAAAGAGAGAAAGAGAGAGAGAGGCGAGAGAGGCTGAGAGAAGGGTAAAGAGAGGTAGACTTTAGTTACAAAAAGAGAGAAAGAAAGAGAGAAAAAGAATGAGAAAAAGAGGAGGGAGACGAAAGAAAGAAAGAAAGAAAGAACGGAAAGAAGAAAAAAAAGGGGGGAGGGGAGAGAGGACTAGAAGAAAGAAAGAAAGAACGGAAAGAAGGAAGGAAGAGAAGGAAGGAAGAGGGAGACATTTTAAAAAAAAAAAAAAAGAAAAAAAATAGAAAGTTCAGCAAGTACTCAAAAAGGACGTATATTACGCCAACTGGGCTAATTTCTAGACTGGCTGATTTGATTCAGCTACGGAAGACTCGAAGGGTAAGCTCCTGATCTTACACACTTTATTAGTTATGCATTTCTTTCAGTTTCAGCTGTGAAGTCAGTTTCACGCACTATACAGTCCTAAATTAAAAATGATCGCCACCCCCGCCCCCCCCAACCACATCTACCTAATCCCTTTGGTTCGCTTAACTCCGAAATAAATTTTGGTAACAAGTCATTCGTGAAATTGTAGTACGCAGTAGTGGTGGAAGAAATAATCTTTTTAATAAACCATTTTACATTCAAGACAAGGGGATACGTATACGGAGTTGCTTTTTCTTGTTCTTTTTCGTTTAATAAAAATTATTTAATTTTGTTTTGACAAGTCAATTGAATGACTGCTTGATTTTTTGGAGATTTTTTTTGGCAGTGTTAAATAAAAGAAAGGTATAGATTCACAAGTTACAGTTTTGTTTAAATTTTTTTTTTTTTTGAATTGGAGGCAGAGTGGAGAGAGAGAGAGAGAGGGAGATAGAGAGATAGATAGAGAGAGAGAGAGAGAGGGAAAGAGAGAGAGAGAGAGAGAGGGAAAGAGAGAGAGA
>NW_004798772.1:6323-7834 GCF_000002075.1 Aplysia californica | reverse complement strand
ATGTTTAATAGGAAAGAAGAAGCAAACCATATCAGAACACCTGCCAACCACCTACAAATTGGTAATGTCATTATCATGTAAGTTCTTACGAAGTGAAAAACACGAATTAATCTAAAACTTCTGAAACATAAAAAAATTCGCACTGGATTCAAAATGGAATATTTTATAATTCCCAAGAGTTTGAATTTCCCTAACAAACACATACAATTATTTAATGTCCCGTGAAACCAGCGCGTACGGAAAGTGTACCTGGAAACGAAGTTCAGAGCAAATTGTTTTTAACTTATTTCATGGCAACTCGACATAATATTATGTGATGGATGCTGTGTGTAAAAGTAGTTCTTACTATTATTTACTAGCGTTTGACGTTCTCGAAGGAGTTACGGAACATAAATTAGGGTTACATAGAGTTTAATGAAATAAAATGTAAATCATTTTGGAATACCAAAGTATTAATAATACTGGAAAGTTTCTTTAATCTGTTTGTAATTTTAACCCTAGGTTTGAAATTCTTTAAGCAATTACATGTCATAATTAATTTGAATGAACGTTTCTGATTTCAAATGACTATGTATCCGGTTCTTGAATAACTGCGTCTGAATTTGAATATCATTAAGGGCTACACACGTCTTGATTTGAATGTTCACTTCATAATTTAAACGAACGCTTCTGAAATTGTATGACCTGATATTTAGATGACCAGTCAGAGACAGATTTTTCTTCAGTGCCCCCCGCCAGCATAATTTGAACACTCTTCTTAATTTGAATTATAACCTCATATTTGAATAACCACATCCGATTTTTGAATAACTGCTCCAGAATTTGAATGACCACATCAGAATTTGAATACAAAAACTTCAAAAGTTTGAATAACTGTGTACGAATTCGAATCACCACGTCAAAATCGGAACGAAAGAATGAAAGAATGAACCAGGATCACAAAGGAAACGAATGAAGCAAGATCATCACAACTAGGAAAAGTACCTCCATGACCGGGGAAGGAAAGAAATTCACACGATATTGGCGAAACCCTTGTTTTGATGGCTCGGGGTACGAGTTACCGGCCCTCGTACCACAGCCTCGAGCAGTGAGAAGGTGAGGTGAGGTGAGATTACACGAGACCGGTGGATTGAGAAGGGGAACAACTCACTACAACAGTCCTGAAAGGCTGAGAGTGAGTGCCCTTGATTTGTGAGGCGTGTGAGCTGCTGTTGCTGGCTCAGGTGAGAGAGAGAGAGAGAGAGAGAGAGAGAGAGAGAGAGAGAGAGAGAGAGAGAGAGAGAGAGAGAGAGAGTTAACAGATGGAGAGATGGTGAAGCGTACAGACATGGTTGTGCCTTGGTGGTAAGGAAATGTAACCTCTTCATTTCTCTCACCGTTTACTAGCAATTCGGGTAAACGTTCGGATCGAAGACTGAGAGCTTCAAAAACCCTCTCCCCTTTCCCCCTGAATAAAATAGCAAGGACAATATTTAAAAAAACCCACAATAGAATTACATTAGAACTGCCCC
>NW_004798772.1:0-1407 GCF_000002075.1 Aplysia californica | reverse complement strand
CACACACAAACACACACACACACATACACACACAAACACACACCCACTCTCTCTCTATCTCTCTCTATATATCTATCTATCTACCCCAAAAAAATAAAGGTTGGAGAGGGGGGGTGCAACCCGTGTTAATTCCACACCCGACCAGCCCTGGGTTCAGTTGCATACCCCAGTCACCACAGCACCACAGACCCACTCCCACGAGACGGACCCCGCTGCTTATTGCAGTTCAATAGCCGGTCATGAATTATTCATGAGCACTGACCCTGGACGAGTTCTACTCATCTTTGAATCATAACCGAGGAGGTTACAGTAAAGTCCTTGATCATAACACTACCCACGACTATAAACTGCCATGGCCGACGTCCCCTTGCATTCTATAATATAATTTCGCTGCATGGGTACTATATTGTACGTCCTGGACGCAACAATGAAGAGGAAAACGCCACTCTGGTTTTAGTCGAGAGAGTGCGCAACATCCATCCATCCCTTTTATTTGGTCCTAAATTGAGTCAAATGGTGCGCACCGTCGTGAACCGTACTAAACCAGGCGAGTGCACGATCTACGGCGATAACAATAAGTCCGCAACCATATTAACGCCCGACACGGACGGTCAGACCAGACCCGCCGTTTTCTGTCAGATGCGGCCGACCATATTAACACCGGAGTTTGGAGGTCAGACATCGCTGTCTTGTAAATATGGCGTTTGGTAGAAGAAGAAAATTGTAGTTGTTGTTGCTTTTGAGACGTAGACAAAAAAGGGAAACCAAGACAAGAAGATTTTCAGTGCATCCCATCCAAAGAAAACGTGATACACTTGGTGAATTTCAACATTTGTTTCCGCAGTTGTTGGAAGATAGTGAAAAAGTCCAACAATGTTATCGCATGAAACATAGCAGTTGCAATGAACTGCAAGAAGAGATATGCAGAGTTGACCAAGAACTGCTAGAATTCTGAGTTGTGTCATTGAGGCGGGAAAGGGGATACAATTTTGCAGAGATAACATAATTAAAATTACCTCCCATCTCGCACGACGGACCGTCTTCGATAGAACATGTTTTATCGGAGACGGTCTGACCAGGGACGACGCAGGACGTCGGGCGTCAGTATGGTAGCCGAAACCGTTTTTTGTTACCTTCCATTACTAAAGAGCCAGTGCGCATTCTTTTGTGCCCGAAGACGGTCTGGTCTGACTGTCCGTGTCGGGCGACCAATATGGTTGCGGCCTAACAAAGATCATGCCTTACAAGATAGTTCACTCCTCTCTTTGAGCCAATTAAAAAAGTGTCCTCAAAATCAGGTGGCGCCCTTTTCGAAAAAGCGCGGACTTAGCGCATAGCGTTAGCCTACTCGTGTGAAGAACAATAAAAGAGAAACTAACAAACTGTGCTATTCCTATTCTTCTTATG
>NW_004798771.1:79784-81534 GCF_000002075.1 Aplysia californica | reverse complement strand
TGTTTGGGTTAAAGGAAGTAGGCCCTATGTATATACATCGAAAAATTAGCTCTCATTATAAAATATATCAGAAGAAGTAAGGAAGAAGAACCAAGCAAGAAAAAAAAATCTCACTTAAAAACAAACAAACATACAAACTGAGAGACAGAAAAGACAGAGGACCTCGCAGTAACACCCTTCAACCACCGTAATTTCCTATATAATGTAGAACTAAGCAACTCCATACACCCCCTCCCCCCTCCCCCCCAAAAAAAACACAAAACAAACAACAAACAAAACAATTCTTTTTATCCAATATAATGTCAAAGGTAACCAAAACGACAAGCAGCAAAAAATGTGACAAAAACATCACCAATTATTTAATGTGGACTCTCCCATGATCACTCATGAGGCAGGCTTAGACCTTGTCTATCGGGGCCAACCCGAGTAGAGACACAACATCCTAAGAGAAAGATCAAAATACTCGGAGAAAAAAACATTCTTACCTCGGAATCGAAATCGAGTTGTCTGCATGCAAAGACCACACCTCTAACTGCTACATATCAGAGGTTTGCAAAATAATAAAGAAACACATTAAAGTAAAAATAATTATACAAAATGCGACAAAGAACCTGCCTTTAAAATCTGGAAAATTCATGTTCTTATTGTGACGACTACTTTCAGAAAAATACTACCTATCAAAACATATTCGCATTTTAACATTCGACATTTTATTTTGCTCTTTATCTATTGCCAGCGGGTCCCATTATCATTTTTATCCTCATGATAATGGGACGAGACAATACATCCATTGTAAAACTCCTTTTATTAAAACAAAGTAACTTAAGAATTAAGATTGTATTGAAAGTCTTTAGCAACAATCAATGAATGTTACTGAAAATGACAGCTTGGCAAACTGCTAGTTTTAAGCCCCTTTTACCTTATCCTACTTCGCATTTTTTCAAAGCCTGCAGACACATTACCCTCATACTGAATGAATGAGGCTGAAACATAGACTGCTATTGTAATACCCAAAGTCGTACACTCTGACGCATTTCCGGTTTACTTCGGAGCCCTCCAATAGAGCCAAAAGTAGGCGGGGAAGGTGTCGCGATTAAAAGAAGACTTGACGTGCTACAGTGATGTTTAATTACAACAGTTGTTGTAAAAAATGGATTAAATTACTCCCCTAAGATACAGGGTGTCTAAAAAAAAGAATACGTTTCGCAGCGGTTTTTTAGAAACAGTGAAGAGTGGTGTTTTTTGAAAGTGTGCGGTCTAACAAGTAACAAAATCTATCATAGATTCTATTGGTTGAACTCATGACGTCATGTTTTTATGCGCGGTTCAAATTGATTCCTATGGTTGAGACTATGGCCTCCTTAATTGACTTTCAGTTTAAGCATGGTAAAGAGAAGCAATCAACTCATGGAAGACACTGATAAATGGGATGTTTGTAGGTCCTTTGATGCCTCGTTCAACATCAAAATTTCATTTCAGAGGCGTGATCTCGAAACTTAATGCACATCTTTGATGGTACCAAAGCAAATGGGTGGGAACAACCAATCCAATTTCAGAACACCTCATTGGGAATTTACACCTGAGACGTCCGCTCCGTTGTTCGCACGATATGGAATGGAATAAGGTAAAAAGAGCAAGATACAGATAGACAGAGAGACAGACAGACAGACAGACAGACAGATTATTAAGTACACAGGCAAGAATCGACATTATATTACAGTCATCATAGACTTTTAGTCTGTCTACCATA
>NW_004798771.1:77638-78847 GCF_000002075.1 Aplysia californica | reverse complement strand
CATGTATCATCTTAAAGCTAGTTTACTTGTCTTTATTTGGTTGAAACAAATATCCATTTATCTTGAATACAAGTCGAGATATTTCCAAATGAGGGAGGTGGGGGTCACCTGGTTTCAGAGGTAAAATTAATGAGAAATTGGTCGCCAATAGTTAGTTATTTCCTTAGCTTAAGAGTCCGTGGTAACAGAAAATTTACATTTTTTGTGCCTTCATCAACGTTTTTCAGAAAAATCCACACAGAAATGAGTTCTTTAACTGGCAAGAAAAGTGTTGAGCCTAAAACCAAAAATTCGATAAAAAATCACAAACCTGCTGAAAAATGCCTGTTTCTTTACTTTGATTATTTTGACGAGAGCCTGATTCCACCACGCTGCCTCACTATTGGCACGACGCGTGGAATCAGGCGTCCCCAAATTTCTGAACAAATTAAATAAATTTACTCGTCTCACCTTAAAGATTGTTCATTTGCCTACTTTTCTTTTTACTTAGTTTAGTTTTAGTAGAGGTTTTATGGTGCTCGCAACTACATAAGGTCACACGAGCGCCAGAAGATAGGCGTAACAAGAGAGTACCAAACATAAAAAGAGGAACGGGAGATAAGGGCGATAGATGTTTCATAGGAAAGAAGAAGCAAACCACACCAGAGCACCCGCCAACCACTCAGACTTTTCTATTTAAAAAAAAACCCCATCTACCTAGAATAGAACTCGAGATAATATTTACCATTAAAAGAGGTTTTACCTGGTTTCAGAAGCGAAATTAGCAAGCAAAAAAATAGCCGCTACAATTCTGTGACTTTCTAATGCTTAAGAGTCCTTGGAAATAAAAAATTTACATTTTAATGCCTTAATCAACAAAGAGTAAATTTTAATATGTTTTTACATGGACATGAAAGGTGTTGAACAAAAAAAAAAAGAAAAAAGAAGAACAATTAATAGCCAAGCGAACCTTAAAAAAATGCCGGTTTCTTGGATTTCATTATTTTCACGAGCGCCTGATTTCACTACGATGCCTTTATTTTCACAGTAGCAGTTTATGCTACACTTTCTTCATCTCTGTTGTTGAGGTTTTTTTTGCAAAGGTGAAAGTTTTTATTCCATTGTCTCAAAACCATGAATCATGGAGTTACAACCCTGTCGTTCTAAGGAGGACGAAGATGATGATGATGATGATGATGATGATGATGATGATGATGATGATGATGATGA
>NW_004798771.1:76704-77538 GCF_000002075.1 Aplysia californica | reverse complement strand
GAGAGCCTGATTCCACCACGCTGCCTCACTATTGGCACGACGCGGTGGAATCAGGCGTCCCCAAATTTCTGAACAAATTAAATAAATTTACTCGTCTCACCTTAAAGATTGCTCATTTGCCTACTTTTCTTTTTACTTAGTTTAGTTTTAGTAGAGGTTTTATGGTGCTCGCAACTACATAAGGTCACACGAGCGCCAGAAGATTAAAGGCGTTACAAGAGAGTACCAAACATAAAAAGAGGAACGGGAGATAAGGGCGATAGATGTTTCATAGGAAAGAAGAAGCAAACCACACCAGAGCACCCGTCAACCACTCAGACTTTTCTATTAAAAAAAAACCCCCATCTACCTAGAATAGAACTCGAGATAATATTTACCTTTAAAAGAGGTTTCACCTGGTTTCAGAAGTGAAATTAGCAAGCAAAAAAATAGCCGCTACAATTCTGTGACTTTCTAATGCTTAAGAGTCCTTGGAAATTAAAAATTTACATTTTAATGCCTTAATCAACAAAGAGTAAATTTTAATATGTTTTTACATGGACATGAAAGGTGTTGAACCAAAAAAAAAAAGAAAAAAGAAGAACAATTAATAGCCAAGCGAACCTTAAAAAAATTCCGGTTTATTGGATTTCATTATTTTCACGAGCGCCTGATTTCACTACGATGCCTTTATTTTCACAGTAGCAGTTTATGCTACACTTTCTTCATCTCTGTTGTTGGGTTGTTTTTTTTTTGCAAAGGTGAAAGTTTTTATTCCATTGTCTCAAAACCATGCATCATGGAGTTACAACCCTGTCGTTCGAAGGAGGACGAAGATGATGATGATGATGATGA
>NW_004798771.1:74517-76214 GCF_000002075.1 Aplysia californica | reverse complement strand
TACTTTACTTATTTATTTTTTAATTGTATTTATTTATTTATTCAATTGGGTATTATCTAATTTATTTATTCATTTATGTATGTATTTAAGTATCAATGTAATCATTTATGCATTAATTTATCTATTCATTTATTTACTTTCTAAAGTTTCAGTACGAATGTAATTAATGCACATGCAACACACTAACAATTTGGACTCATAAGTACCAAAGTATGTAAGAAGTGTTTCTAGAGACCTACATGCAAAGATATGGAGGAAGGGAGATAAGACTGATACATATTTGATAGGAAAAAGACCCACTGTAAGCACACCGGAGCTCTAGTTAACCAAACCCGGCTGAGTGCATAGCCCAAATGTGGAGTGTGTTGACAGAATGAGTTGCTTCTCGGATTTTTGCCCGAATAAAATAGATAAATACGTCAAATGTATAAGTGGCATTTGTACAATATATAAGACATAATAAAGAAAACAAATGTTAAGCTTTAAGAAAATGGCATCGATTGAAAATCTATAAACCCAACCCCAGTGTCAATTTTCATCTCATAATCTCCGTTTGTGGATTGTGAGAAGTAACTCATTTTGTCAGCACACTGCACAAATGGTGTTGGGAAAAAAGAGGAAGAAATACACTGTAAAGTACGCCTTACGCCTCTGCAATTGACACATTTTAATCTTACTGTAACAGGAAAAATGGAAGGCAAAAGAGACAGGGGTAGACCAAGTGTTACTTGATTTGAGAACACAATCAAAGACGTGGCTGATTGATATGGGTTTTCATTAATTTTTTTTTCATGCAACATCACAGAGGCCGGTCGTTTTACTCTCAAAGGATATAGTATAGGTAGGGGACAAAAGAAGAAGTCAAGATAGACCAAGAGCAAGTTACTTAGAGATTAACTCGATCAGATAGATGGTCGGGAAAGACGAAGATAATAGTTTGTGTTTTTACTTCTTTTCTTTTCTTTCTTGTTTGTTTGCACGTTTGTTTGTTTAGTGATTTATTCGTGAAGAGTATCCAAGCAGAGCAATGAGATGGCGCTCACATGACCTTATGTAGCTGCGAGCGCCGTAAAACCTCTACTAAAACTAAAACTAAAGAGCAATGAGTGGCCAAACCATGACAGTCGATGTTTTAGTTTTGGTAAGACTTTTAGTGTAAGTTTTTTAACGCGCTCGCAACTGCATAAGGTCATATGTGCGGTGTGCTGACAAAATGAGTTACTTCTCGCAATCCACAAAAGGAGATTATCAGCTGAAAATTGACACTTGGGTTGGATTTATAGATTATCAATCGATGCCATTTTCTTAAAGCTTAACATTTGTTTCCTTTATTATGTCTTATATATTGTACAAAAGCCACCTATAAATTAGACGTATCTATTTCATTTGGACTAAAATCCGAGAAGCAACTCATTCTGTCAACACACTTCACATATGAGCGCCAGAAGATTAGAGGTGTTACAAAAGAGTAACAAACATAAAAAAAAAGAAGAAGGGGGAGATAAGGACGACAGATGTTTCATAGGAAAGAAGAAGCAAACCACACCAGAGCACCCGCTAACCACCCACGTTTGTTTGTTTGTTTGTTTGTTCGTTCGTTTGTTAGTGAAGAGTATCCAAGCAGAGAAATGAGTGGTGATTAGTGGTGAAACCATGACAGTCGATGTTTGTTTCAGATCAGCAACGTTAGGTTTATT
>NW_004798771.1:66123-71918 GCF_000002075.1 Aplysia californica | reverse complement strand
CACCTCACTTCATTCGCAAATACTTCGACTTGTACTCAAGATAAATGGATATTTTTTTCATTGAAATAAAGACAATTGAACAACCTTTAAGATGACACCAATAACTCTACACGCCCAAAACATTGACGAGAGCCTGATTCCACCACGCTGCCTCGCCTATATTAAAATTAGGTTTGTACCACGCAGGACTACAAAGCAGGCGGCTCTTGTTCGAACTTATTATAACAACAAAAAAAACGCGTTCTTAAACTCGGATTATTTAGTTTATATATTAGTCTAAAACTCTTAACCCAATAGTATCGGAGTTATCGGACATATACGTTACTTGTATATTCAGCGATTTTGAATAACACATCTGTGTAAAAAGGGCCTTATGATCAAACCCCTACACTTACTTTACTAACCACGAAGTCTGTGGAAGTTAACGAAATTCAGTACTACGCTATATAATTAACCCCAGGGCTGGATTTCCCATCATAATATTATGCCTTGCAGGAACAGCCCAAAGAATTGATTATGGAAATTGAATTTCTGTCTCACGATCTTAACTATCAAATTAAAAACGTCCTTGTTAATCTATAATTGAATGTTTGCCTCTCCCTGAAAATCCCTTTGGTGGGCTTACTCATTAAGGGAAATCACCAACGATGTATCATAATATTAAACTGGTTTTTAGTTTAGTTTAGTTTAGTTTAGTTTTAGTAAGATTTTTGTTTGTTATAGTAAAAGTTTTACGGCACTTGCAACACAATAAGGTCATATAAGTGCCGAAGATTAGAAGTGTTACAAGAGAGTAACAAACGCAGAAAAAAGAAGGAGGAGAGATAAAGATGACAGTTGTTTGATAGGAAAGAAGGAGCAAACCACACCAGAGCACCCGCCAACCTCTCACTAAGATTTTTACAGCACTTGCTACACAATACGGTCATATTAGTGCCAAAGATTAGATCTGCTACTTGTGAAGGTATATGTGAGGCAGCGTCGTGAAATCAGGCGCTTGTCAAAATAATGTAATGGAAGAAACAGGCATCTTTCAGTTTGGCAATTTTTTTCTAATTTTTGTATTTTGGCTAAACATCTTTTATGTTCACAGAAAAACACATTTCCATGTGAATGATACTAAAAAGCCTTGATTAAAGGCACAAAATGTTTAATTTTTAAGTTTTCAAGGACTCTCAAGCTATTGAAGTTACCAAACATTGGCGGCCATTTTCTCTGTAATTTTACCATTGAAACCTGGTGACCCCACCTCCTTCAATCACAAATATCTAGATTTCTATTTGAGATACATAGGTATTTTTTTCATAGAAAGCAAGACAAATGAATAAGTATTTAGATGATATCAATAACTCCACATGCTCAAAAATTGACGAGTGCCTGATTTCACCATGATGCCTCGCATATCGCTACCTTAGAAGTACAAAGATCTATGAGACATTTGTGGCTGTTTTGAGTTACAGAAACCGTGAGGTGAAAAATCAATCTTTCTACCGGCTCTATAAAAATCGAACAATTGTTTTGAGTCGTCATCAAGATATTCCCTCGACATTCGAAGGATACCAGACGAAGGAAAACGTAAAAAGTAAAGTAAGTATCAAGATATTCAAAGATTGCATTCGAAGAAGGTTGAAATGTTGTGAACCCCATATTTTATTTTTATTTTTTACGTTACATGTCCCCAAACTAGGTACTAAGCAGATAGATCTTTTTAATTCTAGGGCAGCGATATGGTAGTGAACTAAGCACACCATACTGCTCGGACAGGTCTTAAAAACACAAACTTGTTCTTTCAAAAGCCTTTTACCCCTTCTCAGTGTAAAACGAACGATTAATCGCGCGTATATGATAGTGAACTTATCACATTATAAGGCTCGAACATGTTTTATTTACTAAAAAGACCTGTTCTTTCAAAACCCTTTTACTCCTTCTCAGTGTACAACGAACGAATAATCGCCAATATATTTCATACGCTACATTTCAACTTGACCTATTTATCCAGAATATAGATCTATTGCCTGGAAGTGATCGTGTGAACCCATGTGCTAAGAACGCGAAGCGATCAAGAAGATTTCTAATCTTCTTATTTAGGTCAACGGATATATTATATCGACAGGAGTGGGTTCGCTTTTTTGCGTTGAATAATGATTATGTACTGGGTTCTATTCAGGCAGTCGCTTCTTTGTTTACGTATGTCAAAATCTGAGTTAGCGCGCTCCAAAAGGTTTCAGACACGTAATGGGTAAAGGCATGTCCGATAGATCGAGAAGAAAGAGAGGGAGAGGCATTGAGTGGGGTGGGTTGGTTGTGTGAGGGCGAGGTGGGGGAATGACAGAGAGAGAGAGAGAGAGAGAGAGAGAGAGGGATAGACAGACAGACAGACAGACAGACAGAGAGACGCACAGACACACAGGCGGACATACAGACAGACACACACACAGAGGGAGAAAGAGAAGAAGCGTAATATCTGCTTACAATCAAAATCTGTGTCAGCGAGACAGACAGTAAGGTAGAAAAAGGGTTTGAAAGAAAAAAAAAACCCCAAGTTCAAGTGTGTACTATTGGTGATTTGAACCACAGTCATTTAAGTAGTAATTCATTTTGATCCTGGTTTTAATAAAATGCTGATTCTTCAAAGATAAAGATCTAGGTCATATGCGTGCCGACGATTAGATAAAAGTACCACTAGAGAGTAACACACAGAGGAAAAAGAAAAATGGAAGTGAGGGTGAGAGATAAGGAAGATAGCAGATGTTTGATGGGATAGAAAAAGCAAACCACATCAGACCACCCGCCCTCTACCCACCCACACACCCACGCAGTCACCAAAGACAACAAAATCAAAGAGGATAACCATGACTCATTAATACATTTTGTGGGGATGAAAAACATATTTTGCATTTGGGGGTATAATAAAATTATTTCTAGTCACGAATCTCAGGCATCCGCAAAAAAAAGGAAAGATTTCTAATTAAGTATGAATCTCATGTTTTCCCCCTCCAAATGATGGGAGAATCAAATCAAATAATTAACTTTTCTTCAGCGGATCTAATCAATACTCCGTTGTGCCATCCATCCAAACATGAGAATAGAAGCAACATTGCACTGAAAGTTCAAAGCTCTCTCCATGTGTCCAGATGAAAATTAATACTTTTTTGTTTTCTTGATTTAATTTAAAAGTTTTTTTTTTTTAAATTTCGATCTCTGACAGCTAGAGACTAAAGGTGCACTGATATTGAAATCTGGCATCTGCATTGCTAATGTAAAAGTGCGTTGTTGCTTTTTTGTTTGTTTTTTTGTTTGTGTATTTGTTTTATTTGTTTTGTTTTGTTTTGGGTAAAGATCCATCAGGGTCCCGAAAGGCTGAAGAGTATCCAAATAGCAGGAGATAGCGAGTTCTCTGTGGTCGCGCTGAATAATGCAGATGAGGTGCCCCCAAGGGGGAAATAGGCAGAGTCACACAATGGAAAATCATCAATGTGAGGATATCTCAGTTTGAAAAGCTTGCAGATTCAAAAGGGCATTTTTGTTCGACTGTTGGTTGATTAATTTGTCTAATTTCCTATTCAATTTCTCTTGTTTATTCTAATGTTTCAACGCCCCATACATTTAACAGGGTTCGTATAGTTTTGGTTGTGGGTTTCTACCCTGCTTGTCTGGCTAACTGAGAGTGACATAGCACCCCCCCCCCTCTCCCCCACCAAAAAAGGAAAAAACCAAACTACTAGATCTAGATAATCGACTGAATTCTTCACTCACAGTAATTAACCTCGGGACTTACGTTTAACCCTATCCGTACGTTGTGTTTTACTATCGTATTCATACATAGACCTATAATTATAGGTCTATGTATTCATACGACGTGGGGAACTCTGTGCAACCACTTTCAAAGAGGAAATTTGCTCGTTAATCCAATCGATACGCTTTCCATAGCAGTTTGTCAAAATGTGGTTGTTTTTTTAAAGAAATACTGAAAGTATCAAAGAAATCTTCGCACTAGAAGTATTCTAAACTATGAAGAATATAACTTTGGGGGTATAAAATGACCCCAGGGCGTACAGATAGGGTGAAGACAGCTAAGTGCCTACACTCTACACCATAGACGTAGATGTTTCGGTTGTTATAGATGCCGTAAAAGTAAGTAATAATTTGATGAAAAGACCACGACGGTATTGGTAAAACGCGCCTTTAAAAATTGTCAGGTTATCTTTTTAGTTTAAAAAAAGTTTTCGTAGAGGTTTTACAACGCTCGCAACTGCATCAGGTCATATGAGCGCCAGAAGATTAGAGGTGTTACAAGAGAGTAACAAACATAAAAAAGAAGAAGAGGAGATAAGGACAATAGATGTTTAATAGGAAAGAAGGAGCAAACTACACTAGAGCACCCACCTAGCTGAGAGTGACACATCATCTAAACAGAAGAATAAAAACCCAACAAACTACTAGGTCTAGTCTAGATACTCGAATGAATTCTTTACTCACAGTAATTCGAGAGTGCTAAGGTAGCTATGGCAAGTCATGTTTTTTTCAAATTTTACAGGAGAGACAAAAAAAAAACACAACGGATTTTCTTGAAGCGTTTTGTGTGGATAAATCTCATTAAAAATTTCCTAGGGGAGCCTACAAATGACTTGACAGACATTAGTCTCTCTTGTGAAAATGTGAGGCAGCGCGGTGGAATCAGGCTCTCGTCAATTTTCGGGCATGTAGAGTTATTGGTGTCATCTTAAAGCTTGTTCACTTGTCTTTATTTCTATGAAAAAATATCCATTTGTCTTGAATACAAGTCGAGATATTTGATAATGAAGGAGATGGGGTCACCTGTTTTCAAATGTAAAATTAGTCGGAAAATGGCCACCAAAGATTGGTTATTTCCTTAACATAAGAGTCCGTGGCAACCAAAAATTTACATTTTTTTGCTTTTAATCAACGTTTTTAAGAAAAATCCACACAGAAATGAGTTCTTTAATGGGCATGAAAGGTGTTTAGCCAAAAAATAAAAATTCGATAAAAACTCACAAACCAGCGGGAAAATGCAAGTTTCTTCACTTTGATTATTTTGACGAGAGCCTGATTCTACCACGCTGCCTCACAAATGAAGTTTCTTCACCCAAAACGCTTTTGTCCACCCAAAACGTCAAATGTGACAAACATGACTTACCATAGTTTACTCGGCGACCCTCGAATTCAACTGGGGACTTCCGTTTAGGACAGCTAAGTGTCTACACTCTACACCATAGACGTAGATGTCTCGTCAGTTATGGCTGTCGTAATATTAAGTATTAATTTGTGAGGCGTGCTGACAAAATGAGTTACAACTTCTCGCAATCCACAAACTGAGATATTGGCCAAAAGATCGACACTAGGATCAAATTTGTAGATTTTTCTATTAATGCCATATTCTTGTAAGCATAATAATCTATGTCTTTTATATTATTACATACTTATACATTGTCAAAACTTGACCTTTAAGCGTGGTGTATTTATTTCCTTAAGTCTAGAATATGAGAAGAAACTCATTTTGTCAGCACGCTTCACGTTTGATGAAAAGGCCACGACGATATTAGTTCAACGCGCTTTTACAAATTGTCAGGTTATCTTTATCTCATACTTATCGCAGGCTAAGCCACTCCTAGCGGATTGGGCATTATATTCCCTGACGACGACTTCGAAGTCTAATTCCCCCCAGTTCGTTCATTTGGTGAAGAACTATCAAAATAAGTTCGCTTTTAATTTAATGGTGTAAAATTATGTCACTTTTAGATTTCCTAGGAAGGATCGGCATTGTTGGTTTTACA
>NW_004798771.1:63543-66023 GCF_000002075.1 Aplysia californica | reverse complement strand
TGAAAAGTTATGTGTTGTCAATCTTTCTATGTTGTTGTTTAATACTGGACATAATTTACAAAGGAGAGTAACAACCAAATAATTTAATTATAAGCAACAGAAATTATAATATTATAGTCTCTTAGAAGACTGTCGAAAATGTCATGGAAGGAAAAGATACCAGATGTAGTGCTCCGAAAAGCACCCACGGTTCGCTCACTATTACGTGTATGGGTTTAACGCCCTTGTAAACACTTTTAGGTTATTTTTTAGGCGGATCTTCCAACTTTAACGTCCGTCTCTGATATGGCTAAGCCTAAAATGTTGAAATCTCCCCCAAAACGACCTGAGTTCCAAAACGTTTTGTGTGGGATTCAAAGGATTCAAACCAAGACCATCCACTTCGTAGTCAAACATGATATCGACTAAGCTGAGGGAGCGTTTAGTTTTAGTAAGTGTTTTACGGCACTTGTAACACAATACGGTCATATAAGTGCCGAAGATCAGAGGTGTTACAAGAGAGTAACAAACACAAAAAAGAAGGAAGGGAGATACAGACTATAATAATATATGTTTGATAGGAAAGAAGAAAAAACCACACCAGAGCACCTGCCAACCACCCACTTAAGCTGAGGTAGCGTTGGCTCGGTAAAATAAAGAAAGAAAGAAAAAGAGGCAAATAATTAACGCTGTTTCAGAAACACTTAAATCGACATGAAGAGTTTTAGTGAGGGTGCGTGGTTGCTGGTTGGCGGGTGCTCTGGTGTGGTTTGCTCCTTCTTTCCTATCAAACATCTCTCGTCCTTATCTCCCCTTCTTCTTTTTTATGTTTTTTACTCTCTTGTAAAACCTCTAATCTTTCGGCGCTCATATGACCTTACTATGCAGTTGCGAGTTGATGATGATGATGATGATGATGATGATGATGATGATGATGATGATGATGATGATGATGATGATGATGATGATGATGATGATGATAATCATCTAGTAATCTCTCCAACTGCCATAAATGACATCAGCGCCGTATCTGAATATCGTTATTACGTGTTGTATCGATCGTGTCAGATGTGATTTCAAGCGATCGCCACGACCTTCCTAGCCATTTCCAGGAGCGGAACATCCCTATCCTTTACAAAGAAATGTCCGCCTGTCATAATTAAAAGTTATAACTGGTTTTGTTGTTGTTGTTGTTGTTGTTGTTGTTGTTGTTGTTGTTGTTGTTGTTGTTGTTGTTGATGGCGGTGATGGTAGTGGTGGTGGTGTTGTTGTTGTTGTTATTGTTGTTAATGTTGTTGTTGTTGGTGCTGATGTTTTTGCTTCTGTTTTTGCTGCTGCTGTTGTTGATGTTGTGGTTGATGTTGTTAATGTTTTTGTTGCTGCTGTTGTTGATGTTGTTGTTGATGATGTTGATGCAGTTGTTGATGCAGTTGTTGATGATACTGTTAATGTTGAAAGGGGGGGGGGGTATTTGGTCCTTTTTCCTATTTCTAAAGTGGTAAAAGAGCGAAAATACTCCCCGAACTAAGTTG
The DNA here is from genome assembly GCF_000002075.1 of Aplysia californica. NCBI lineage: Eukaryota > Metazoa > Mollusca > Gastropoda > Aplysiida > Aplysiidae > Aplysia > Aplysia californica. The sequence goes on along the minus strand of NW_004798771.1, from coordinate 64,512 downwards.
CCAGCAGACTTACTTTGACTAACAATAATCATTTTTCTGAAAACAAATAGACGACAGCAAAAGACCTACTTCTTTTAAGATGTTCCCCAATTTTTTCATACAAGAGGAGTCCTACGAGAAATGCAGTACGCTTCTTAAACAAAAGGAAACTGCCAATATAAGGACACAGTCTTAAACGTATGAGGTCATCCATTTACTACGCAATACGTTATAAAAGTGCTTCAAAGGAAGTTGACATTGCTTCAGAATTTAGTTTAGTTTAAGTAGAGGTTTTACGGCGCTCGCAAAAGGTCATGTGAGCGCCAGAAGATTAGAGGTGTTACAAGAGAGTAACAAAGATGAAAAAAGAGGAAAGGGAAATAAGGACGATAGATGTTTAATAGGAAAGAAGAAGCAAACCACACCAGAGCACCCGCCAACCACCCACATTGTTTTAGAATGCTATCAGGGAAGTACAAGTAAAATAGATTATAAAGTGCTCTTTGAGAGTTGGGGGATGGTGGAGTTTGCGCTTACATTTACTACTTTTCCAGCGCTAACAAGGTTTAAAATCCTAACAGAAATGGTTATTAGATTCGGAGGCTGCAGCTCTTAAATAACCTTACAGCGTTGCACGGGAGTGTTAAACCTACACAAGCCCATTTCAAACATTGTGTTATATTATTATACATACCGAGCAGGGTGGCGAACTAAATAATTCTTAAATCAATTAGCAAATTTCCCCATCACCCAAAGCGCCCTATAAGCCCATCGTCCTGCTTGCAGCATAAAATATCTCCCGCCGACATGAAACACACCCGCGTCATATTCTGCATGTTTATTGCTATTGCACCTGATATCGATCCTCTGGAATGAGACATTGGCAAAGGTAACTTTCAAGTTCCCCATTCTTGAAAGTGTCTTCCCCGAAACATGACGCCGCAGTGACTCAAATGTGGCTCCTTAGAGAGAGAGAGAGAGAGAGAGAGA
>NW_004798771.1:62150-63443 GCF_000002075.1 Aplysia californica | reverse complement strand
CCGGGAGATAAAAGCAAATAAAAGGCGCGACCTTCGATATCAACGTTCATCTTCTAAATTTTAATTTTAGTTTAGTTTTAGTGAGAGTTTTACAGCACTTGCAACACAATAAGGTCATATAAGTGCCGAAGATTAGAGGTGTTACAAGAGAGTATCAAACTCAAAACAAAAAAAGAAAGTGAGTTAAGTACATGGAGGTTATACAGTTGTTGTAAGGTCCTTGGTTAAGTACAATAGTTTAAGTGTACAATAGTTCAAGTTTTAGTAGAGTTTCTACAGCTCTCGCAACTGCATAAGATCATATGAGCGCCAGAAGATTAGAGGTGCTACAAGAGAGTAACAAACTTAAAAAAGAAGAAGGGGGAGTTAAGTACTATATATGTTTGAAAGTAAAGAAGGAGCAAACCACACAAGAGCACCCGCCAACCTTCCACCGATAAATGTTTGACAGGAGAGAATGAGGAAACCACGCACCAGAGCACCCGCCGACACACACATTAATTTTGTGTCACAACCAAGGAGTTTACAGTTCTAAGCTCCTTGGTCACAACGCAGTTGTATCAGGCGCTTCTCAATTTTGGGCATGTGGAGTTATTGGTATCGCCCTAAAGCCTGTCCATTTGCCTTGCTTTTGATGAAAGAAAATACACATTTATCTTAAATTCAAGTCGAAATATTTGCGATTGAATGAGGTGGGAGTCGCCTGGTTTCAGCGGTGAAAATAGTGGTTTGCTTCTTCTTTCCTATCAAACATCTATCGTCCTTATCTCCCCTTCTTCTTTTTTATGTTTGTTACTCTCTTGTAACACCTCTAATCTTCTGGCACTCATATGACCTTATGCAGTTGCGAGCGCCGTCGTAAAGTCTCTGTTAAAACTAAAACTAAACTGAGAAAATAGCCGCCAAAGTGTAGTTACTTACAAAGAGTCCGTGGATACTGATAATTTACATTTTTGTGCTTTTAACCAACGTTTTAAAATATTATTCACACTGAAATAGGTTGTTAAATGGGCGTAGAAGGAGTTGAGCCAAAGAATAATTGCCAAACCAGCGGAAAAGTGTCAGTTTCTTTACTTTCATTTATTTTGACGAACGCCTGATTTCACCACGACGTGACACAAATTAGTGAACCTTCAATGAATTGTTGTGATAATTAGTGTGAGTGACGCAATGGTCATTAATTTTACTTGCCTCATAAACGAAAGACTTGTTCTGGGTTGAATTGAGGTTGTTTTGTTTTATTTTGGTTTTGTTTCTGGGGATTTTTTTGGTTCTTTTGTTTGATTTTTTTTT
>NW_004798771.1:57662-60913 GCF_000002075.1 Aplysia californica | reverse complement strand
GTCTGTCTGTCTGTCTGTCTGTCTGTCTGTCTGTCTGTCTGTCTGTCTGTCTGTCCCGCACACACATTAATTGATCTCATTTTATTTCAGGCAAAATCTCATCATCATGAAGTGCCAGATGGTTATCCTCACTGAACATAATAATAAACACGCACTAAGCTGGGTGGAAAGCTAAATTATAATTGAAACAATTAACAAATTTGTCATCACCCAAACGCTCTATAAATAAACCCCACTCTGTCTCTACGATAAAATCTGTTGTGCCTTCATGAAAAACGTCCTGGGTCATAATATTATTATCATCTCTTTATTGCAATTACTTCTGATATCGATCCACTGGAATGAGACTAGTAGAGGAAAATTTCGACCCCTGTTTCTTAACTCTTTCTATGTGGTTGTTTGGCGAGTGCACTGGTGTGGTTTGCTCCTTCTTTCCTATCAAACATTTATTGTCCTTATCTCCCCTCTTTTTTTTCTATGTTTGTTCCTCCTTTAATACACCTCTAATCTTCTTGCGCTCATTATGACCTTATGCAGTTGCGAGCGCCGTAAAACCTCTACTAGAAAAAGAACTCTTTCAATGCCACGACGCAGTACATCGGTGTCTCTCTTATACAGCTTTTTGACTCGGGTAGTTGGAGGGCACCACGGAAAATTCCTCTTACTTAACTTCTACACTTTCCTGATGTTGTTTCAGACTGTCTATCTTACTTTTTCCCAACATTAATGAATGACCATGATTGTGTCGATGTGCTTCTCTTCACATAAAAAAGAAACAAATTTTGTCTTTGTGCTAATGATTCGTAGTACAGAAAGAGTTAATAGCAATTTGAACTTGAAATGATGTCATGCTGACGTTAAATATAGCCCAATAGAGAGTAGGAACTGGAAAGAACAATTGAGGTGACAGAGTTGTGGTTCATAAGACGCATGCTGCGTATCGAATGGTCCAATAGACAGCTAGAAAAACAATAAACGAAGAAGTCTTGGGTGAAGCAAATTGCAGACGACAGCTTATGACGAATATACGACAGCGACAGGCAAAGTTCATTGGACACACAATGCGGAAAGAAGCATTGGAGAATATTGTAACAACTGGCACGTTTGATTGAAAGAGAGAAGCAGAAGCATACAGAGGGAAAAGATACTGGATTCTATTCTAAACGGAACCACTCTACCAACCACAATGACAAGAAGTTTAACGCCATTGACGTAAGTTTTACTTATAATCATATAATAATGTATCTCTTTTTTCAAGCAATCAAAATGTTTCGAAATAGATTAAATTAATAAAGGATTTTTCCTCTCCCATTATTACTCTCGACGCAATTTAGATAATTTAGAAGGCGTTCCCAGTTTAAGTTATCCTTGCCAGTCAGGGTCAACCTCCGGCTAAGAGAGATACAAACAACTAGGGCAGGGCAATGAGTCGCTTTAGCAAAATCCGGTTGATTTGTTAGTGCACCTCTTCGGTAAATAACCTGTTAAGAATCGCTTCGGCAAATGGGTTAGAACCACTTCGACAAACGGGTTAGAACCACTTCAACAAACGAGTTAGCATCACTTCTACAAATGGGTGCACTCACTTCGGAAAACGGGTCTGAATTCGGATAATGTTTTATTGAGGATTATATGATTATCCGGATATTTATCCGGATTTTGCCAACCTCAACAAACAACAGTCCGGAAGAAAGACAGATACTGGATAATAATTCTACTAAGTTTTAGTTTTAGTAAGAGTTTTACGGCACTTGCAACACAATGAGGTCATATAAGTGCCGAAGATAAGAGATGTTACGAGAGAGAGAGTAATCAACACAAAAAGGAGGAGGGGAAATAAAAACGATAGCTGTTTGATAGGAAAGAAGGAACAAACCGCACCAGAGCAGCCGCCAACCACCCACTCTCCCCACAAGGAAGTCAAACTTCAGCATGAGACGAAAAAGCACATACCCGCTACACCATCAGCTCGGAGTTAAAAATTAAATTATCCCAAACTATGACCAAAAAATGTAGACTACTATGTACCCCTTTTTTAACCCTTCCCCCTAAAAAAAGGTTAACAAACATAACAAAACAAAAAAATGTGTGTGAGTCGCACTTTAAACACCCCTGCCCCATAGAAAACTCTAGATCTAGTTCGCTATGCCCTGCTCCCAAAGTGGGATGTCTGTCTGTGCCATAGATTTATACTATAAGGCCTTAGATCGTGCACATTAACGTATTTCTCGTTCACTATGGACAGCACCATTTGACACATTTGAAACATTTTGAGCCAACATTAAGAGGGGTAAGGGGGGAAAGATACCTCAGGCACTCGACTCTAACAAGACCCGTATTAGCCCTTTGTTTAATCACTTATGATGCAGGAAAGTATCAGGGTACAAAGCAAGGGGAAGACCAGATCCAGGGTGTGAAGGATACCCGGAGAACATACAATATCCCACCCAGCCAGGCTATCAAACTTGCTAAAGACAGGAAGCTCTTTCTCCCCTCGACGCCCCAGAGGTACAAAAGAACGGATAAAATAAAATAAGTAAAGCAGATGCATGTTGTGCTTCTCAGGAAAGGTTTTATTATAAAGAGCAACACGTGGGAGCCATGACAGTCTCCGATCTAGGAGGTATACGTCAATGGATTGTGCTGTACACTCTCTCCATATTATGGCGGATCGTGTTTTCCGGATTAAATCTTTGTTCTCGGATTCCCCTTTTCAATTTCCATGGGTGCAGCTCTCTCCCTCGCTAAAATTATCGAATTTTTCGAATTGCTTAATTAAGCTAAGCTCACTTCACATTGATATTACCCTGCTGTATGGATCGTGTGGAGATTACAGCTATACTCAGCACTTTTTTTGGTATGTGTTAACAGTCGAGATGTTTTTTATTTTTTAAAAATAGATTTAATTGAAATTGATCCTGATGTCAAGCTGAACTTAACAGAAACTTTCAAAAGCAGGATGAAAATGAAAAGAAAGATATTTTAAGATACCTTGAAACCGTATTTCATATCAGGCACCCCTTTTTGCTGAACTAGTCAAGCGGAAGAGACATCCTAAGCTAGGGATTTTCATTTTTTAAAAACACAACTGATCTCGGTGATTTTAACCTTAGCTGAGTGTCAGAGAAAGAAAAAAAGAAGTACTGTAAATAGTGCAACGGCACATTATCAGTCATTTAGTGCAGAAAGAAAGAACAGATAGATAGATAGATAGATAGATAGATAGATAGATAGATAGATAGATAGATAGA
>NW_004798771.1:53855-55326 GCF_000002075.1 Aplysia californica | reverse complement strand
CACACACACACACACATACAAGCTCACAGTCACATGCATGATGTAAATGAACAGTAATGACCATCAATTATTTATTTACAGAGGCACCAGCCATCCATGTCCAGGTGCTGTTTTAGCCATGAACAGTAATATAAACAAGAATAATGTTCAGCTAGCTACATACTCAGCATTCTGATTGTTACTAAATGGTATTCTGATGCATATTCTAATGTCATATTATGAATACTTACAACAGGATGATTAAGATGGAAAAAGTTTGATGGATGGTGGTATGAATGACCTTCTGTATTATTCTTTGGTACAGATCAGAAGCCTAGGTCTTTTACTTTTGACTTATATTTTTATTTGAAAGGGAATGTTTCCGTAAGAGTTTTACGGCACTTGCAACGCAATAAGGTCATGTAAGTGCAGAGGATTAGAGATGTTACAAGGGAGTAACAAACAAACATAAAAAAAGGAGGGGAGATAGGGACGATAGACGTTTGATACGAAAGAAGGAGCAAACCACACCAAATCACCCGCGAATCCCCCAAAGGGATGTTTGTTGTCCAAAAAGATTGAATTAATTTTTCTTGCAAGGCGGACTGTTTCGATCCTGCCTGTCAGGTCCAACTCGGGCTGAGGGGGATGCAACGTGGCAATTGAAAGTAGGACTGAGCAATGAGTCGCTTTAGCAAAATCCGGATAATGATGTTAGTGCACCTGTTCTGCAATAAATAATGGAAAGCACTATAGGCCCAGAAACTATTCCCAGTAACACTGGAAACACTGGGAATAGGCCCAGAAACCACTGGCAATAGGCGTGGGCCAAGAAACTATTCCCAGTGACACTGAGAACAGACGTACAGGCCCATTCGATCTATTGTTCCCACATTGATCTACATGGGCATGATGATGATGGGTTACTAAATACTAGACTATATCTAGAATCTAGATCTACATTAGATATAGTCTAGTATTTAGTAACCCATCATCATCATGCCCATGTATATCTAGATCTAGATTCTAGATCTAACTAAACTAAAGTAGATTATGGTGTGAATGGAAGAATTTTTTAAAGAAAGAAAGGAATTATCATTCTATGCTTGCTTGTTATTCAGTCGTAATTTGGACCTAGATCTAGATGTACATGTTGATATAGATCTAATACGGATTTTGGAGACCACGATACAGGACATGTTGAAAACCTTACCGATTCTTCTTTCTGCTAGACCTTGTTCTAGTCTACATCTAGATATATTCTAGATCTACATCTAGGCTACGGTCAAGTCTAGGCCCAAGTAAGAGAAGAGAACAAAAGTACTGAACAGAAGTGAGAAGAGAGTCTACAGTACACGTTAGAATAGAATCAAGGTCTAGAATCTTGATCTTTTGAAAAGCTTTAAATTTCTCTTCGAACTCCTTGAAGGAGGATAACTTCCCACCCACTTCCATCTGCATGGCAATATATCTAATTAATTTGTTTCGAAGT
>NW_004798771.1:48363-49513 GCF_000002075.1 Aplysia californica | reverse complement strand
TAGTAGTAGTAGTAGTAGTAGTAGTAGTAGTAGTAGTAGTAGTAGTAGTAGTATCATTATTATTTTAGCTGCTGTTGTTTTTATTATAGTTGTTGTTATTATTAATGTTGTAATTATTATTATTGTGGTAGTTATTAATATTGTTGTTGTTATTATTGTTGTTGTTGTTGTTGTTGTAGTTTTTGGTCCTGCACACTTTTTCCGGATGCATGTCACTCGGATAAGACATTTAATAAATATGATAAAGTGGATAAATACTACGAAAACAATTTCAACACCAAGACTGAACAGAGCAAGAGATAAAAATTATGGAATAGTTAAATTTATTTGTCAATATTTTAGTTTTACTATTTAAAAAACTTATATTACCATTTTGGACCCCCCCCCCCAACCCCCCGTACAAAAAACCCCAAACAACAATAATAGCACACAACCAAACAGACAAACAAACAACAAACGAAGCTGTCTTTTGGGGTGGGGCATGCATTTGTTTCCCCACTCCTCTCGCAAAGAGAAACCATTGATATTTTCAGAATTTTTAAACATTAATAGTATGTGTTACCAAACCTATCAATCAATAAAGATAAGCCAAACAAAAACACATTTACAAAAAAAACAACAACCACATATTAGATTCTGCTTCTAATTGGTAATGTTGTCGAAATAGATTCGTACTCTTTCTAGAGAGCTGACAACAATATTATTGTGGTTTAAATGGGGATTGGATATATCATTTTTATGTTATATACCGTATACGTATAACATTTTATGTATAATATTGAGAATGTAGAAAATGTAATATTCTTACGAAAAGCGTGACTTTTTAGTTTTAGTAGAGGTTTTACGGCGCTCGCAACTGTATACAAAGCGTGACTTTGGCTGTCATTTAAAGATCCTAAGACTGTTCACTGAGAGATCGAGATCAATACAAACATTTTATGACCATGAGTTCGTGGTCTTCAGTGAAGCAATAACCTACTTCCCGATCAATGAACGACTTGTTAAGTATGATTCATTCTAGTTTAGTGGCTTTTATACCCACCGCGGTCACAAACACCCTTCCCCCACCCCACCGCACCCCACCCTCTTGTTTTTTTCTCTCTCTTCTCCTCTCCTTCCAACCCTTAACACACACACACACACACACACA
>NW_004798771.1:46585-47876 GCF_000002075.1 Aplysia californica | reverse complement strand
ATATATATATACACAGACACAAAAACGCACACTTTCATCCAAACCAGTTTGTGTGATGTGGATAGATAGACACTCCCTCGTAGGACGTAAAAGACGTATAGATCTACTTGACTTATGTTTGGATAATTTGGCCGAGTGTCTCAATCTTTCTGCTAGAATCTTGCATCCCTCTCAGTCAAGGTTGGTTTTGCAAGACAGAGTCTAAGCCTGCGTCCTAAATCATCATAAGTTTGTCGATTGGGGCATAAAAACATAGTCACTAAAGAAAAAAAAAGCCACCAGACCGCAAATGTTATGTTCATCTACCGACTCTCGCAGTCATTTTTCTAAGTTCCATGATACACAGGAAACGACTGCAACAACAACAACAACAACAACAACAACAACAACAACAACAACAACAACAACAACAATAACAACAACAACAACTACTACCACTACAACAGCAACAACAACAACAACAGTATCACAATCACCATCCACCAATGAATGTCTCTATCATCATCATCACAATTGTTATCAACAACAATATGAGAATGGTCTCAAATTCGGAGGCTCCACTTTATAAAATATCTTACATCGTTGATATGTACCGTACGCCCAACCTAAACAATTTCGAAGTTATCATTATGGATTTTTGAGGGGTTTTGCTTTGTTTTGTTTTGTTTTTTTCCCCAATGTTATTATTATATACAACGCATACATGTCATAAAACATAATTAATAATATTATCATTTGCTTAACACATTCAATGATCTGCACTCACTCACCTCACACACAAAACTAAATGACACCTACGCCACATGTTTACCTTTTCATCTACCCTTCCCTGAAGGTCGCGATATGAATCATAAACCTCAATTACCTGTCACTCAAAGGTTCATCATTCTCACCATGCTCTTGAGCAGGTCAATAACGACGTAAACACTCTCTGGATTGACAGGTACGTTCACATGTCAAAACCATGTGACGCGTTCTTTTGAATTATATAATTATTCATGATTAACTGTCAAATTGCATTGAAACCATCTCTCTTTCTTTCTGTCTTTTTGTCTCAAGGGCCACCCCTCACCTCTCCCGCTCTGTCTCTGTGTCTCTGTCTCTCTGTCTCTTTCTCTTTCTCTCTCTCCCTATCTCTCTCTCTCTCTCTCTCTCTCTCTCTCTCCCTATCTCTATCTATCTATCTATCTATCTATCTATCTATCTATCTATCTATCTATCTATTTAGGAGAAAGAGTGCAAGAAAAAGAGAAATAGAGAAAGAGGGAGCGAGAGAGAGAGAGAGAGAGAG
>NW_004798771.1:41756-43917 GCF_000002075.1 Aplysia californica | reverse complement strand
GTGTGTATGTGTGTGTGTGTGTGTGATGCACGCATGCGTGTATGTCTACGAAAGAGAAAATAAATAAGTGTGTACCCGTGGGTAACAAGGTGTAAGATAAAAAACATCTACCAACGACACTCACCAACTACCACCCCACACACACACGTGCACTCAAAAACCCCTCAACCTCAAAGACAGTTTCAACCTAATTTTTTTCTGTTCCAGAAACACGTTTTTAAATTTAAAAAACTCGACCGACCGACCGACAGACCGACTGTTCCAGAAACGCTTTATTAACTCATCAAGGCGCAGACGAGACTGCTTTCTGGTTATTCCCCAACGCTTGAAGACGAGCTGATTTGGGTAAAAAAAAAAAGAAGCATAGGTGAGGCGTGCTGACAATATGAGTTACTTCTCAGATTTTAGCCCTATATGTACCTCAAATTTATTAGTTAAGTTTATACAATGTATTTTTATGAAATGATAAATGAAATGTTAAACTTGAAGAAAATGGCATCGTTAAGGATCTACAACTTTGACCTCTGTGCCTATTTTTGTCCCATATCTCCATTCGTGGGCTGCAAGAAGTAACTCATTTTGTCAGCATTCTTCACATATCCTTGTTATTAATACAGAATTTTCAGTTCTGTTTTAAAATGGAAAGGAACAACATGCTTTTAAAAAATATGCAAATTGGTGTTGTTCATTTGTGTATGATGGTTCAAAATGTACCACTCCCAAAGTTACTTTTGGCCTGCTGCTGCTGATCGGACGTATGTGTCCGCTATGTCTTCAAAGAGTTAAAAACTCCACCCACCGACCGACCGACAAACCGACCGCGCCTAAAAAACTGGGCTGCCTGCGAAAAGACTGCCTGTGACGTCGACTCTTCTATACGAATTGTTTCATAACCGATTAACTTTGAGTAGCCATTCCTCTCGGGAGAGGCTTTTGGGAATTTCAAAAGTGAGTAGAGCAAGAGCAAAACTCTTAAGTGATTACTGGACGCAGTCAGGGTGCGTTAAAAAGTAGGTCGTGTTGGTTTTTGTGGTAGTATTGTGGTCGGTTTCGTTTTAGAGCAGTGACAAAACCTAGGCGGTCAATAATACACTTAGTAGCCTTTCCCTCAACCCCTCTCCCCCCCCCCAATTCCTAAATTGGCCACGGACCAACACTTTCCATATTTCTCTATCCTGGGCTAGCCTCTTGGTTTTATTCCATGTCTTCCCACTTTGACCCAGACTTGTTCAATAATATAATATCAAATATATAAGACATATCAAATCGAAAAACGAATAATATACTCTGGTATTTCTGAAGTACCCCACTTTCTCTGCTCAATTTCTCAACGTTTTGGAAAAGTACATGACCTCTTCGCATTCAGTGATCATCTTCTAATTGCTTCAAACAGTACATCTCCATCCCTCACTTTCTCTTCATTGTCTGTCCAATTCAAAATAATGTTCAACTCCTCCTCGCTTTCTCTGTTCATTTTTCTGACCTACTGGAAATGTACACATCTCCACCCCATTCTTTCTTCATTTTATTGCCCGATTAAAAACGATGTAATCATCATCCAGCACCAGATCTGCGGCAGACATCGGTGATCATGGTTCTCCACTCATTCCTTTGCAATGATGCTCTTATTAAAAGCTACCATTCCCTGATATTTTCCCGTTACCCAATTTGTTTAGGTAATATCGATCTTGTATATTTATTTAGTTTTCATCTTTTAAAATATTAAAGAAACGTACATTTCCAGCCCTATTTCACTCTTCATTTTTTGTCCGACTCTTATAACTTACATCTGTCTCTACCTCAAGTTTTCAGTTCTTTAATAAATAGTTTTAAACAATCTCTCGTTCTCACTTCATTATCTGTCCGACTCACAATTGACATCTCTACTACCGCGCATTCTTCCATTCATTTCCCACCCCAATTCCAAAAGCCGTCCATTTTCTGTCCGACTCCAAAAACTACAGCCCCAACAAGCTCGCGTCCTCAGTTCATCTTCTATGTGATTTCAATCTTCTTAGTCTTCTGATGTTGGGACCAGGACAAAATAAGATGCGACAGGCATGACGCCCTAGGAAGCCCCGGGGGATATAGGAGGAGACGGAGAAATGAGAGGAAAGAGAGAGAGAGAGAGAGAGAGAGAGAGAGAGAGAGAGAGAGAGAT
>NW_004798771.1:38718-40888 GCF_000002075.1 Aplysia californica | reverse complement strand
ACACACACACACACACACACACACACACACACACACACATCCTTCCACCCTTCACCCAAAAATACCAACATTTTCTTTTTCTTTTCCAATCTTTGACGCCAAAGAGCCTGGCAGCTTGCAACTTCCCACATATTTGATCTGATAGCAGAAAACACAAATATCAGCTAAGATTTTAATCAAGGTTTTTGAAATCATCAACCGCCCACACAAACATATGTCATAATATTATCACGCCTTAGTGAATTCCCCCCTAATCGAACAGATTAATTTTTTCTTCCAACATCCCCTTGTGTGGAACTCTTGAATTTCTTTTAAGTGATATTGTCATAATAATGTCAGAGTGGGCGCTGCTTTGTTTGTGTTGGAAGAAAACACGGACACATTGACATTTAGAACAAAGACATCGTCCACTTCTACTAGGAGGTAGAGCGGAATAATGGAAGGAGGAATGAGAGGGATGGCAATAAAAAGAAACCGCATATAGGTCATGAATCAGGACAGGACACACGGAAAAGTCAATGGTCGTCATACAGTTAGGTTTGAAAACAATGAAGAGGCGTAGATGTTATATAGCCTTTTGGATAGTCTAATTACAGCCAAGAGAAAACATTTGTCTTTTTTGTATTATATGTAAATATTATGTTCTTCCTTCCCACTCTCTCTCCACCCGCACCCTACCCCTCCCTTTTTCTGTTAAAACAATGTATAGGTAGAGATCGAAGCGCTTGAGTATTGATAACAGCCAAGAGAAATCATTTGACGTTTTTGTAATATATTATGTTCTCGCTTCCCACTTTACCTCTTCTTCCTTGTTTTTTTTTTCTTTTAAAACTTTAAAACAATGTTTAGATAGAGATCAAAGAGCTTAGACATTGATTACAGCTATGAGAGAACGTCTTTTTCATTCTTTTACTTTGTTGTATAAATTTTCACCCCCGACTCTTCCCCTCCCTCCCTGAATAATGTAAAATAATGTACTGATGGAGATCTAGGACTTTGCACACTGTTTGCTTGCAGCTAGATCTAAAAGGAAACGTCTTTGTTTTTCTTGTACTTTGTTGTGATATAAATGTTCACCCCTTCCTCTTCCCCTTCCCCCTACCTCACTGAATCATCATCATCATCATCATCATCATCATCCAGTGCCAGATCTGCGACAGACATCGACGATCATGATTTTCCATTCATTCCTTTGCTCGGATGCTCTAAAAAAAAGCTACGTTACCCTGATCTTTCCCTGTTACCCATTTGTTCAGGTTCCCTAAGTATGTTGTTCTGGGCCTACCTCTGCCTCGCTTGCCCTCAATGAACAATGTAAAATAATGTATAGATGAAGATCTAGCATCTTGCAACCTTGTTTGGTTACAACTAAGAGAAAACGCCTTTTTTTCTTGTATTTTGTTGTCATAACATAAATGTTCACCACTTCCTCTCCCCCCCCCCCCCCCCCCCTGAACCTCTCACATACATACATACATACATACATACAGACATACATACAGACAGACAGACAGACAAAAATGTAAAAATGTAAAAATGTAAAAATGTAAAAATGTAAAATGTACAAATGTATAGCTGGAGATCTGGGACTTTGCACACTGTTTGCTTGCAGCAAGATCTAAAAGGAAACGCCTTGGTTTTTCTTGTACTTTGTTGTGATATAAATGTTCACTCCTCCCTCCTCCCCTTCTTCCTCCTTCTTCCTTCTTTTGTTGTTGTTGATAAAACTATGTTTTAGTGACGATCGTGGCACTTGCACATTGTTTTAGTTTTAGTAGTTTTAGTAAGAGTTTTACGGCACTTGCAACAGAATATTATGGCCATATATGTGCCGGAGATTAGAGGTGTACAAGAAGGTAACAAACAAAAAAAAGAACAAAGAAAGATAAGGACGATAGTAGTTTGATAGGAAAGAAGGAGCAAACCGCACCAGAGCACCCACCAACCACTCACGCACATTGTTTGGTTACAGTGAAGAATGATCGTTATTTTATTTTGGCAATATACGTTCACCCCTTCCTCTTTCCCTTCCTCCTCTTCCTTCCCTCTTTTCTTGTTAAACAACGTAATAAGTGGAGATCTACGCACTGAAACTTCGTCTGATTTCTGCAAAAAGGAAAACCTTTGTTTCAGTTCTTTGAAAAATTACACAACATTCCTCTCCACCCCA
>NW_004798771.1:28840-36765 GCF_000002075.1 Aplysia californica | reverse complement strand
TGTGTGTGAGGGAGAAAGAGAGAGAATGTGTGTATTTGTGTTTGTTTGTCTTTGTGTTGCTGTGTGTGTATGTGTGTGTGTGTGTGTATGTGTGTGTGTGTGTGTGTGTGTGTGTGTGTGTGTGTGTGTGTTGTGCTTGTGTTTGTGTTGCTATGTGAGTGTGTATGTGTGTGAGTGTGTGTGTGGGAATACATTTATGTGTATGTGTGTGTGTGTGTGTTTGCGTGTGTGTGTATGTGTGTGCGCGCGCGGGCAAACATTGACACACGCAGAAAGAGATAAATATCACTAAGACATGTAGAGAGAGACCGACCCTATTTTCATCCAGCTGGATAAAGTGAGACAAATGAACAGACTGGATTTTAAAAAAAGGTCCTAGTGACAGATAAATACAACATAGATATATCATATAGTATGATGTTTTGCAGAGATAGAGACACAGAAAATGACGTAACTGTTCACCCAGCTGGATAACGTGGGAAAACTGAACAGGCTGGATTTGAAAAAGAAATAAAGTTCAGTTGAGAGACAGACGCGACATAGATAAATAAAACATAAGGTACTCACCCTCCTCACTCTCCTGTTTGGAAAGGGTCGGCACCAGACTCTGAGCTCGCTTCCTAGCGATGACATCATGGGGTACCCAGAACTTCTCGCTTGCGTCCCCGCCCGGGGCTACAGGAGAGCTGGGGTTTGATCCCATCCTTTTGTTGCCCAGGAGCCATTCAGCCCTCACACTCGCCGCTCTAGGGAGACTCGAACCCCCGGCTGCTCCGCCTGGCGCCCCGCTTCTACTCGAACCGCCGACGCTAGCCATACACTTGGCCGCTAGCCGCTGAAGCCAACCCGACGTCTCAGTGTTGGTGGTCACGGAAACTTCAGCGTCTGCTGAACCTTGGCGGAAGAGCTGTTCTGAAGTCTGCGTGCCTGTGTTGGAAGTTTTGCCTATAGTACGAGGGGTCGCCTGTACCCCTACCGTTTTGGTGGGCAGGTCGAGGGAGCAGTTTCCCGAGTCGGTGAGAACTTCTCTGTCGGTCGACGAGAGCGGTGTGGCCTGCGATGAGGATAACTCGAGGGAATCCTGTCGGTCTCTGTTGTGATTGTCTCCCCTCGACTTTTTCGATTTTGGCGAGAGACTGCGAGTGGCTTTGAGACACAGGGACAACGAGATTTCCGAGGATTTGGGGTCGGGGCTGTAATCGAAGCCTTTCTCGTTCTTCTTCGATTTCGGCGACGGCGATTTCGCCCGCTTCTTGTCGCCGTGAGACGACGAACCGGTGGAATCGATATGTGTCAGTTCGGGTCGATCGCTCTGTTTGAGAATACTTTTATAGTTATCCGACGTTTTCGATTTGGGCAAACTGTTTTTGCCTTGTTTTTTCAGCACGGAGACTAAGTGTTCCGACGGGCCTGAGTCTGTGTGAGGGTGGTGGAGCTCCTCAGAGGCTTCCGTGAACCCCGCGAAGGACGAGTGGCGTCTCGCGCCTTGTTTGAGAACCGAGCGGTGCGCTGGGGAGCAGCTGGTCCCCTCCACGGAATTATCGTCCCAACTACCTACAGGCTGGAACTGAACGGTGGCGACGCGCTTTCCTGCTTTAGAGGGGGTGGAGGTGGAGGATGACGATGACGAAGATCCCGTGGCCGCGACAT
Organism: Aplysia californica; assembly: GCF_000002075.1. Taxonomy (NCBI): domain Eukaryota; kingdom Metazoa; phylum Mollusca; class Gastropoda; order Aplysiida; family Aplysiidae; genus Aplysia; species Aplysia californica. The sequence goes on along the minus strand of NW_004798771.1, from coordinate 35,115 downwards.
AATTGCTGTTGTTGCTGTTGCTGCTGCAAGCTGTTGTGCTTCCTCCGCCGCCACTCACGCCTAATCCAAAAGTACTCGTGCACGTACTGCTGTCAACAAAAGCGACACTACCGCCACCACCGCCCCCTCCTCCTCCTAATCCTCCGCCCCCACTATTGTGGTGGTGTTGGTGGTGGGGATGAGCGTTATGCGATGATGAAAAAGAAGAAGAAGACGACGTCAAAGCAGTTGATGTAGCTTGCAGAGCGCTGTTGCTGCTGCTGCTGTTGTAGTTGCTGTTGTTGTTGTTGAGATAGTGAGATCCGCTCGCGAATGTCTGTTGTTGTCCGGCGCATGTATTTGTCTGGACCCCGCAACTCACCAGCTGATTGCTGCCGGCCCTTGTAGCGCCCCCACCTCCGCCCGCGCCCCCACCGCGCGTGATGAGAGTATCGGGGTGAGCGTCCGGGCACACTAGACAAGCCGCCCCGCTCACGGCTGTAGCGACCAACTGTCGACTGGCCACTTGGGCAACAGGCGCCACAAATTCACTTCCGCTGAGAATTCCGAACACACCACCACCACTGCTACCACCACTACCACTAACACTATTACAACCACCAACACTACCACCACCACTACCAGAAACAATACCTCCAACACCAGCACCGTTAGCAGCTACTAACAACCCCCCACCACCACCTCCATTCCCTCCTCCTCCCCCTCCGCCTCCTGTCGTGATCTGTTGTGTGAGGAGTGAGGACGACGAAGATGAGGAATAATTGCCACCGGGGCCGATTATCTCGCCGGTGGCCGAGTCTGTCAGTGCAGAGTAATAAATCTTATCAGGCGTTTGACAGCTGGCGTCTCCGCTAGTGGCAGAGAGTCCGGGGTGAGAGGCAGATAAAGACGCCGACGAGCTTTGAGCGAGCGGGATGAGAGCGGACGAGGAGACAGCAGTAGTAGTAGAGCTTTGATGATCCCTGCTCTCCACCACAGACTTGCCTTTGCTCTTCCCTGCTGCTGCTGCTGTTGTGAACGTCTGCTGCTGCTGCTGCTGCTGCTGATGATGATGATGATGATGATGATCCCCCGAACAGGTGGTTACACTTCCTCCGTCAGTTTCAGGACCGCCGCCGTCCCCTCCCCCACTGTGACCCGCGCACGGGAGTCGACTCAGCAACTTACGATCACAACCAATAGGGGGCGTGGCGGCGGGCCCAGACACGCTACCCGCGCTACCACCGAATGAACCGTCTCTGTCTTTGTCTCTGTCTTTATCTTTATCTTTGTCTTTGTCTTTACTCAGAGAAAAGGGAAACTTTTTCCGACGTTTATCGTAAAGCACCTGGTCGTCAAAACTCCCCGTGAAACCTGCACCAGACTCCCGTCTCTGCAGCTGGTCTTCCTCTTCGTCGCACTCCCCCCACAAGTTGTGAATCTGTTTGACCAGCGCCGCGACGCTACCAGCATCTGAAGACTTTCGCCCTTGATGCCGGAGCTTCCCCAGTTTACACTTGGCAAAAACGAGCGTGCGCTCATCCGTGAGCGAGCCCCTCCTTCCTTGCGTCTCGCTAAACAGACGTTTTGGCACAGGGGTCAGGCCGGTGTCGGAAAATTTCCTCCTACCTCTGTAAGCAGGGGGTAGGGGGCAGTCGGGGGCGGCGCTGATGTTCTTTTTGGTCGGTGACTCGGAAGAACTTTGGCTAGTGGCCGCCGCGTGTTTAGGGGAGGTTTTAGCGGACGACGCCTTCTCGTGTTGTAGGTGAGGGGGCGGTGATGAGGGGGAGGACGTGGAAAAGGCTTTCGTAAGCTTATGCTGGTGTTTGGACGACGACTCCGTCGATGACGAAGATGAGGAGTTGACGACGTTTTTGAAAAGACCTCGAACAGGGGACGGAGATTTTCTCCCTTTGGGAGGTAAAGGAGATTTCCGCCCTTGTTCTAAAAATAGATGGTTGCATGTTCCGTGTGAGCCTCGTCTGCTCCTGTCCTGGGAGGGTACCGTTAGCGTCCCGCGCTCGTCGCTGCTGGTAGAGGAGGACCTCTCAGACGAGCTTTCGCCGAGTCCTCCCCTCCTCTTGGCCTCAATCATGGGCCGCATGTACACATACCCCGCAGTCTCCGCCTCGGCCGTTGTCGTCCCTCCTCTTCTGTCTCCTTCTCCTCCTCCTCCTACAACCCCACCGCCACCACCACCACCAACACCAGCACTCACGCCAGACAGAGAAGGGTCCGAACTCGGGCCAAGTGACTCCACACCTCCACCACCGCTACCACCACCACCACCGCCAATCAAACACGAGGCGCTGCTACCTCCAAACAACGTCCGTATTCTGCTACTAGTACTACTACTAGAAGAGGGATGCTCTCGTTCCGCGCCGGTGTCACAATGGCCTCCGTGCTCAGATTCGGAAAAGACGGGCGACTTTCGTGCACCCTGGAGTCCTCCGCTTCTCGCTGAGTTATTATAAGAATGATTAGCAGCCGCCGCCGTGAGGTTAGAGGTACTCCACGCCGTCCCTCGGCTCGCACTCAGCTGCTGATTATCCCCATTTATGGAGTCCAAGGCATCGAAAGATTTTCTAAAAACGTCCGAACTGTCGGTGAAAAAAAACTTCGGGGCCTGTTGAGAGGGGCCCTCAGATCCGGGCTGTAGCTCGTTAGCCGAGACCCCAAAACTCTTCTTATTGATTTCTCCTGTCCCCTTCTTTCCTGTCAGCGGGAGAGAAAGGTGCTTCTGTAGCGGTTGATGACGATGTTGCTGTTGTTGTTGCTGTTGTTGCTGTTGTTGTTGTTGTTGTTGTTGCTGTTGTTGTTGTTGGTGATGATGGTGCGCCTGTCCCAGAGTAAGACGAAAACGTTTTTGATTAACCTTTGCGCCGACGCCCGCCGAACTCGAAGGGGATCTGTCGCCCGTGAGAAGAAGAGGAGAAGTCCCCCCACCAACTGATGATAATGTCGTCTGGTTCTCACCACAACTGCCGCCACTGCTTATTCCTCCTCCTACTCCTCCTCCTCCTCCAACTCCTCCTCTCCCTCCTCCTCCTCCTCCTCCTCCACCACCACCTCCTCCCCGGTCCCCAAAGTTGGCACCCGCTGAAGCTTGTACGCACTTCCTCCCCGCTCCGCTGTCCGCCTCGCTCGCTGGACTCACAAAGCCGGCCGTAGCGCGTGGAGACGCGGGGAAGGAAGCCGAAAACGCCTTGTTGTTGTTCCCGCCACCGCCTGAACCCACCACCGCTGTCGTCTGAGACAGCAACTGCTGGACAGCCGCTCTTCGATCCGCTACCGTTGGGGGGACGACAAACACGTTGAGCGCGCTCGACGAGACGACGGCAGGACCCGTGCTCGATTTTCCCGCGCAAACGCTCCCGGTGCCGACCGTCGTGCAATCAGCGTCGATAGTCGCGGCTGGCTTGTGGCAAGTGTGAGAATTCACGGTTGTCCCCCTTGCACCACTAGCGGCGAAGTTGTTGCTCGTTTCAGTCCCACGCGGAGAGACTGAAGAAGAAGAATTAATGTTAAACGAGTTAGGGGGCGGTATCACAACCGCCGAGGGCCGTCCGGCGTTCGGGTTTTCGGGACCAGCGAATTGCGTCCTCGATGATGAAGAAGAATACGACGACGATACTAAAGTTGAGTTGCTGTTGTTACTGTTGCTGTTGCTGTTGTTGTTGTTGTTTTGGTTGGCGCTGCTGTTTTGAGCGCCCCACCAGGAGTTGTAAGTGCGCTTGGGGCCCCCTCTCGTGGCACAAGGGTCCGATTTCGTGGCGGTACACACGGCGTGGGAAGCGACGAGAAGGGCCGCGGGGGAGTGGGGGGCCCCGGTGCGCCGATGAGAAGAGGGAAGGCAAGAGGTGGAAGAAGACAGTTTCCCCGTGCCTTTTATGTCAGTCGACAATCGCGACATTTGTTGTTGCTGTTGTTCTTGTTGTTGTTGTTGTTGTTGCTGTTGTTGTTGTTGTTGTTGTTGCTGTTGCTGATACTGTTGTTGTGACTGTTGCAGCTGTCGCCATGAATGGTTCGGAGACGGTGGAGGGCTTTTGCTACTTGAAGAAGACGATGTTACTGGAGGTGATAATTTGTGTCCAAACTTCCTGAAAAACTCCCCTATTTTATCAATACCTCCAGATTTAGGCGTCGGCACTGGGGAGGGCGTGCCCGAATACCCGGAATCGCTATTTCCGGATGTGGGGGCTACAATCCTAAGCGTGTGTCTATCACTCGATTCCCTATCCGAATCCCTACCCGATTTATTACTCGCAGAATACGTTGTTGACCCTTTGAGTCCGGATTTCCCAGCGGTTCCTGCTTGTATTTGGTACGCGGGTGCAGACGAGGAGTGTAAGGACAGGCCGGAGGGAGATTTGTCGCCTCTGTCCCCCGCGGGGCCGGCGGCTGGCCAAGCAGCGAGTCCGCTAAAACCCGTGGACGAGTTCTTGCTAATGAGTACCGGCTGGCCGCTCCGCCCTGGGGCCGTTAAACCAGTTATGACGTGAGCGTAGGATTCCTCCCCGGCCCCGGAATCAACGCAAAGGCCGCTGCCCCCAGGGTGTCCAGAAAGCCTACCACTTCCGTCAGTAGCAGCCCCGCCCCCAGCCAGTGGAAGGAGAGGGTAGAGAGAGAGCGTTGTTGTGTTAGGGCTTGTCGTCTCCGTCTTGTTAGTGCTCCTGATTTGGCTCCAATTTGGGCTACCAGCATCGATTTTCGGAGACGGGGGGTGATGAGACGCTAACAACAAAGGCGATGACGGTGGTGCTGGTGGAAATGATACAGGAGATAATGATGAGAAAGGTGAGGAGGGGATGTTCGCGGGTAGTTGTAGTTGGCTCGGGGTCAAAGTGCACGAAGCAGAGGACGAGCTGTTAGCTGCTGAAGGTGACAGAGGGTACGCCGAGCTTTGTGGTTGTCCTACAGGGGATTTTTTCGAGGTGGTCGTTGTTGCACCTGATCCTACACCGAGTCTTGAAACGTTCGTCGCACTTTGACTCCTGTCCGAAAATCCGCTGAGGGGGTGTTCATTTGGGCGAGACGAAGGCGAAGATTTTTGCGCCGCTTTTGACGTGGGTTCTAAGTGTTTTACCGTCACAGGCGGAGAGGAGGGACCCTCTCGGACGCTGCTAATGTCCCCCCACCAATACGGAGCGATCCCCGCGCAGAACTGAGACGTTTTGTTGTCCGAGGTGGAGGAAGACGAAAACGAGCTGACCACTGGGCCCTGGTAGGTTAAGCCCCCGCCTGTAGCAGAGTCTGGGGACTGGACGGCTGACGGACGCTCCTCAATCACCGGAGTCAACACCGCGAGTTGAGAATTCTGCAGCTGTAGCTGCTGCTGTAGTTTCTGCTGCTGTTGTTTTTCCTGCAGATACGCCAACCGGGCTTGGTCCTCTTTCCAAGCTTTCAGTGCCAGAACCAGCTCGTCCTCGCTCTCTACATAATTCTCGTCACTGTCATCGTCAGCGTTATCGTTGTTGTTGTCGTTTTTGTCATCATCTTCGTCTTCCTCTTCGCTGCTCGTCACATAGTCCAGCATGGAGATGTTCTCGTAGTGTTCCCTCTGCTGCTCCTGCTCCTCCTGCCATTTCCTCAAGGCCAGGACCAAATCGTCATCGTCTGCGTCTTCGTCGTTGAAAAACTCCTCCTCCTCGTCGTCTTCATCATCATCATCATCGTCGTCGTCGCTATCCTCGAACGTCCGCCGGTGGTCGTCGTCATTATCGTCGCTGCTGATGTAGATGAACGAGTCGTCCAAGGCGTAGCGGGGCGGGTGCCAGCGAGCCGTGGTGGTTGCTGCTGCTGTAGCGGCTGTTGTTGTCGAGCTGACAATGTTGCTGCTGCGCGTCAAACGCAGAGGTTGCTGTTGTCTTCGGCCACCACCACCAACACCAACTCCAACTCCAACTCCTTTCCGCTGATGACAATAATAATATTGCTGTTGTTGTTGTTGTTGCTGTTGTTGTTGTTGATGATGTCGGTGCTGACGCTTCTGCTGCTGCTGCTGTCCCCTGCCCTGTTGCTGTTGTAGCTGTTTCTGTTGCTGTTGTTGTTGTTGTTGTCGCTTCTGCGAATGAGGCTGTTGTTGTTTTTGTAGTTGCGGCGTTGGCGGGGATGGCGTGGAGGATTTGCTGATGTCTCCGTGGTGTCTCCACCCGCCGTCCTTCTCGTAGTGTCGTGCCAGGCGCGAGCCGCAGTCCGCATCTAACCACTCCAGCACGCGCATCGATCTATCCCAACGGCTCTCCTCCCCCCGGACTTTTTTCTCCACTCGCCAACCTTTACCTCCTCCTCCTCCT